>NW_025533623.1:620000-622945 GCF_020615455.1 Coregonus clupeaformis
CTCTGTCTCTCTCTCTCTCTCTCTGTCTCTCTCTGTCTCTCTCTCTCTCTCTCTCTCTCTCTCTCTCTCTCTCTCTCTCTCTCTCTCTCTCTCTCTCTCTCTCTCTTCCTCTCTCTCTCTCTCTCTCTCTCTTTATCTTCATCTCCCCTTCTTCCCCCACTAGGCAAGCAAATAATTCACAGATGACTAAATGTAGTGATTTGTGTCTCTCCCTCTCTCTCTCTCTCTCTCTCTCTCTCTCACTCTCTGTCCCTTTCTCTCAGGGCTGAGACGACTCTGGGTAAAATCCTAAAGAAGAAGACATGGAGGTGAGGCCAATCCATCTTTCCCTCTTTCACTCCTTCTCTCCATCCGTCTCACTGATGGTGACATCGCAGCATTAAGTCCATCCCTTTCGCCTCCTTCACTCCATCTAATCCCTCACAAAATTGATTGAGAGGGATGAAGGAAAAGGAATGGCAAATAATTCTGGCTGCACAACCGATTGGCAAACGTACTGCGAATTGAGAAATCATGTGACTAAACTGAATAAAAAGAAGAAGAAACTACATTATGAAACAAAGATAAATGACATAAAGAATGATAGTAAAAAGCTTTGGAGCACCTTAAATGACATTTTGAGAAAAAAAGGCAAACTCAGTTCCATCATTCATTGAATCAGATCAAATCAAATCAAATGTTATTTACCACATGCGCTGAATACAACAGGTGTAGACCTTACAGTGAAATACTTACTTACAAGCCCTTAACCAACAATGCAGTTTTTAATAAAATAAAAAAAGTGTTAAGTAAAAAATAGTTAAGTAAAAAATAATTAAAGAGCATCTTTGCAGTCTCCTGAGGGGGAATAGGTTTTGTCATGCCCTCTTCACGACTGTCTTGGTGTGTTTGGACCATGATAGTTTGTTGGTGATGTGGACCCCCAAGGAACTTGAAGCTCTCAACCTGTTCCACTACAGCCCCGTCGATGAGAATGGGGGCGTGCTCAGTCCTCTTTTTTTTTCCTGTAGTCCACAATCATCTCCTTTGTCTTGGTCACGTTGAGGGAGAGGTTGTTGTCCTGGCACCACACAGCCAGGTCTCTGACCTCCTCCCTATAGGCTGTCTCATCGTTGTCAGTAATCAGGCCTACCACTGATGTGTCATCGGCAAACTTTATGATGGTGTTGGAGTCATGCGTGGCCATGCAGTCATGAGTGAACAGGGAGTACAGGAGGGGAATGAGCACGCACCCCTGAGGGGCCCCCGTGTTGAGGATCAGCGTGGCAGATGTGTTGTTACCTACCCTTACCACCTGGGGGCTGGCCCGTCAGGATGTCCAGGATCCAGTTGCAGAGGGAGGTGTTTAGTCCCAGGGTCCTTAGCTTAGTGATGAGCTTTGAGGGCACTATGGTGTTGAACGCTGAGCTGTAATCAATGAATAGCATTCTCACGTAAGGTGTTCCTCTTGTCCAGGTGGGAAAGGGCAGTGTGGAGTGCAATAGAGATTGCATCATCTTTGGATCTGTGGGGCGGTATGCACATTGGAGTGGGTCTAGGGTTTCTGGGATAATGGTGTTTGATGTGAGCCATGACCACTACAGACGTCAGTGCTACGGGTCGGTAGTCATTTAGGCAGGTTATCTTAGTGTCCTTGGGCACGGGGACTATGGTGGTCTGCTTGCAACATGTTGGTATTACAGACTCAGTCAGGGACATGTTGAAAATGTCAGTGAAGACACTTGCCAGTTGGTCAGCGCATGCTCGGAGTACACGTCCTGGTAATCCGTCTGGCCCTGCGGCCTTGTGAATGTTGACCTGCTTAAAGGTCTTACTCACATCGGCTACGGAGAGCGTGATCACATAGTCATCTGGAACAGCTGATGCTCTCATGCATGTTTCAGTGTTGCTTGCCTCGAAGCGAGCATAGAAGTGATTTAGCTCATCTGGTAGGCTTGTGTCACTGGGCAGCTCGCGGCTGTGCTTCCCTTTGTAGTCTGTAATAGTTTGCAAGCCCTGCCACATCCGACGAGCATCAGAGCGGTGTGAGTACGATTTAATCTTAGTCCTGTATTGGCGCTTTGCCTGTTTGATGGTTCAGCCGGGAGGGCATAGCAGGATTTCTTATAAGCTTCCGGGTTAGAGTCCCGCCGCTTGAAAGCTGCAGCTCTACCCCTTTAGCTCAGTGCGGATGTTGCCTGTAATCCATGGCTTCTGGTTGGGGGTGTGTACGTACGGTCACTGTGGGGGACGACGTCATCGATGCGACTTATTGATGAAGCCAGTGACTGATGTGGTGTACTCCTCAATGCTATCAGAAGAATCCCCGGAACATGTTCCAGTCTGTACTAGCAAAACAGTCCTGTAGCTTAGCATCTTCGTCATCTGACCACTTCTTTATTGACCGAGTCACTGGTGCTTCCTGCTTTAGTTTTTTGCTTATAAGCTGGAATCAGGAGGATAGAGTTGTGGTCAGATTTGCCAAATGGAGGGCGGGGGAGAGCTTGTATGCGTCTCTCTGTGTGGAGGAAAGGTGGTCTAGAGTTTTTTTTCTTCTGGTTTGCACATTTAACATCTGGTAGAAATTAGGGTAGAACGGATTTAAGTTTCCCTGCATTAAAGTCCCCGGCCACTAGGAGCGCTGCCTCTGGATGAGCGTTTTCCTGTTTGCTTATGGCCTTATACCAGCTCATTGAGTGCAGTCTTAGTGCCAGCATCGGTTTGTGGTGGTGAGACAGCTATGAAAAATATAGATGAAAACTCTCTTGGTAAATAGTGTGGTCTACAGCTTATCATGAGATACTCTCTACCTCAGGAGAGCAAAACCTTGAGACTTCCTTAGTATTAGATTTTTATGCACCGCTGTTGTTTACAAATATACACAGACCGCCACCCTTGTCTTACCGAGTCAGCCGTTCTATCCTGCCGATATAGCGTATATCCCGCTAGCTGTATGTTATCCATGT
>NW_025533625.1:0-12500 GCF_020615455.1 Coregonus clupeaformis
ACTATAGACACATCCTCTAATATGACTATAGACACATCCTCTAATATGACTATAGACACATCCTCTAATATGACTATAGCACACATCCTCTAATATGACTATAGACACATCCTCTAATATGACTATAGACACATCACCTCTATAACTATAGACACATCCTCTAATATGACTATAGACACATCCTCTAATATGACTATAGACACATCCTCTATAACTATAGACACATCCTCTATAACTATAGACACATCCTCTAATATGACTATAGACACATCCTCTAATATGACTATAGACATCCTCTAATATGACTATAGACACATCCTCTTAACTATAGACACATCCTCTATAACTATAGACACATCCTCTAATATGACTATAGACACATTCTCTAATATCACCATAGACACATCCTCTAATATGACTATAGACACATCCTCTATAACTATAGACACATCCTCTAATATAACTATAGACTAGACATCCTCTATAACTATAGACACATCCTCTATAACTATAGACACATCCTCTATAACTATAGACACATCTTACTCTAATATGACTATAGACACATCCTCTAATATGACTATAGACACATCCTCTAATATGACTATAGACACATCCTCTATAACTATAGACACATCCTCTAATATGACTATAGACACATCCTCTATAACTATAGACACATCCTCTAATATGACTATAGACACATCCTCCTAATATAACTATAGACACATCCTCTAATATGACTATAGACACATCCTCTATAACTATAGACACATCCTCTAATATGACTATAGACACATCACTCTATAACTATAGACACATCCTCTAATATGACTATAGACACATCCTCTAATACTATAGACACATCCTCTAATATGACTATAGACACATCCTCTAATATGACTATAGACACATCCCTCTATAACTATAGACACATCCTCTAATATGACTATAGACACATCCTCTAATATGACTATAGACACATCCTCTATAACTATAGACACATCTCTAATAGACTATAGACACATCCTCTATAACTATAGACACATCCTCTAATATGACTATAGACACATCCTCTAATATGACTATAGACACATCCACTATAACTATAGACACATCCTCTAATATGACTATAGACACATCCTCTAATATGACTATAGACACATCCTCTATAACTATAGACACATCCTCTATAACTATAGACACATCCTCTATAACTATAGACACATCCTCTAATATAACTATAGACACATCCTCTAATATGACTATAGACACATCCTCTAATATGACTATAGACACATCCTCTAATATGACTATAGACACATTCTCTAATATGACCATAGACACATCCTCTAATATGACTATAGACACATCCTCTATAACTATAGACACATCCTCTAATATAACTATAGACACATCCTCTATAACTATAGACACATCCTCTATAACTATAGACACATCCTCTATAACTATAGACACATCCTCTAATATGACTATAGACACATCCTCTATAACTATAGACACATCCTCTAATATGACTATAGACACATCCTCTAATATGACTATAGACACATCCTCTATAACTATAGACACATCCTCTATAACTATAGACACATCCTCTAATATGACTATAGACACATCCTCTATAACTATAGACACATCCTCTATTATGACTATAGACACATCCTCTAATATGACTATAGACACATCCTCTAATATGACTATAGACACATCCTCTATAACTATAGACACATCCTCTATAACTATAGACACATCTCTCTAATATGATATAGACACATCCTCTATAACTATAGACACATCCTCTAATATGACTATAGACACATCCTCTAATATGACTATAGACACATCCTCTATAACTATAGACACATCCTCTATAACTATAGACACATCCTCTAATATGACTATAGACACATCCTCTATAACTATAGACACATCCTCTATTATGACTATAGACACTCTCTCATAGCTATAGATCCTAATCCAGGAAGCCAATCACTTTGACCCTTTTTTTCCTGTGGGGCTCAGTTTGTAGAGTATGGCGGTTTCAACGGCAGGCTTGTGGGTTCAATTCCCGCTGGGGCCACTCATACTAAAATGTATGCGCACACTATGTAAGTCCCTTTGGATAAAAGCGTCTGCTAAAAGGCAGATATTATTAATGATGTCATTATATTATTTGAATATAATTTTTGTTGTAGACCTTGTTCTTTTCATGAAGGATGTGTGTAGGACCATGTATGTGTTTGACTTTAATGTCCCCCCCCCCTCTCTCTCTCTCTCTCTCTCTCTCCAGAGGTGTGGCACGGGCATGGGGCCAGGCGTATTTCGGGGCGGGGTCAGGCAGGGTGTGGCTGGATGAGGTACGCTGTACGGGAAATGAGCTGACCCTGGAGCAGTGTCCTAAAGCTGCCTGGGGAGAACACAACTGTCTCCACTCTGAAGATGCAGGGGCCTCCTGTACCCCTCTTGCTGGTAAGATGGGACGCCATCACCCCCCCACACACACACACACACACACACACTGGTACAAACACTACTCCCACACACCCCTACCCACTACAACACATCTGACATTAATTACCTACGCTACAAAATAATGTCTGGTTTTCCAACATGGGTCCAATGGGTTACAATCTCTGACTGCTCCTCCAACCCTCTCTCCTTCCCCATCTCTCTCTCTCTCTCTGTCTCTCTCTCTTTCTCTCTCTCTATCTCTCTCTCTCTGTGTCTCTCTGTCTCTCTCTCTCTCTCTCTCTCTCTCTCTCTCTCTCTTCTCTCTCTCTCTCTCTCTCTCTCTCTCTCTCTCTCTCTCTCTCTCTCTCTCTCTCTCCTCTTGTTCTCTCTCTCTCTCTCTCTCTCTCTCTCTCTCTCTCTCTCTCTCTCTCTCTCTCTCTCTCTCTCTCTTCTCTCTCTCTCTCCTCTTGTCTCTCTCTCTCTCTCTCTCTCCTCTTGTTCTCTCTCTCTCTCTCTCTCTCTCTCTCTCTCTCTCTCTCTCTCTCTCTCTCTCTCTCTCTGTCTCTCTCTCTCTCTCTCTCTCTCTCTCTCTCTCTCTCTCTCTCTCTCTCTCTCTCTCTCTCTCTCTCTCTCTCTCTCTCTCTCTCTCTCTCTCTCTCTCTCTCTCTCTCTCCTCTTGTTCTCTCTCTTCTCTCTCTCTCTCTCTCTCTCTCTCTCTCTCTCTCTCTCTCTCTCTCTCTCTCTCTCTCTCTCTCTCTCTCTCCGTCCCTCTCTCTCTCTGTCTTTCCCCCATCTCTGTTTTAGATGGCTCAGTGCGGTTGTCTGGGGTTAGTGGGAGCAGTGAGGGCAGACTGGAGGTGTCCTATAGAGGTCAGTGGGGGACGGTGTGTGACGATGGATGGACTGACTCTAACACACAGGTGGTGTGTAGACAGCTGGGGTACAGGTGAGGAGACACAGGTGGTGTGTAGACAGCTGGGGTACAGGTGAGGAGACACAGGTGGTGTGTAGACAGCTGGGGTACAGGTGAGGAGACACAGGTGGTGTGTAGACAGCTGGGGTACAGGTGAGGAGACACAGGTGGTGTGTAGACAGCTGGGGTACAGGTGAGGAGAGACAATAACACACAGGTGGTCTGTAGACAGCTGGGGTACAGGTGAGGAGACACAGGTGGTGTGTAGACAGCTGGGGTACAGGTGAGGAGACACAGGTGGTGTGTAGACAGCTGGGGTACAGGTGAGGGAGACACAGGTGGTGTGTAGACAGCTGGGGGTACAGGTGAGGAGACACAGGTGGTGTGTAGACAGCTGGGGGTACAGGTGAGGAGACACAGGTGGTGTGTAGACAGCTGGGGTACAGGTGAGGAGAGACAATAACACACAGGTGGTCTGTAGACAGCTGGGGTACAGGTGAGGAGACACAGGTGGTGTGTAGACAGCTGGGGTACAGGTGAGGAGAGACAATAACACACAGGTGGTCTGTAGACAGCTGGGGTACAGGTGAGGAGACACAGGTGGTGTGTAGACAGCTGGGGTACAGGTGAGGAGAGACAATAACACACAGGTGGTCTGTAGACAGCTGGGGTACAGGTGAGGAGAGACAATAACACACAGGTGGTCTGTAGACAGCTGGGGTACAGGTGAGGAGAGACAATAACACACAGGTGGTCTGTAGACAGCTGGGGTACAGGTGAGGAGAGACTAACACACACGTGGTCTGTAGACAGCTGGGGTACAGGTGAGGAGAGACTAACACACAGGTGGTCTGTAGACAGCTGGGGTACAGGTGAGGAGAGACTAACACACAGGTGGTCTGTAGACAGCTGGGTTACAGGTGAGGAGACACAGGTGGTCTGTAGACAGCTGGGGTACAGGTGAGGAGACACAGGTGGTCTGTAGACAGCTGGGGTACAGGTGAGGAGACACAGGTGGTCTGTAGACAGCTGGGGTACAGGTGAGGAGACACAGGTGGTCTGTAGACAGCTGGGGTACAGGTGAGGAGACACAGGTGGTCTGTAGACAGCTGGGGTACAGGTGAGGAGAGACTAACACACAGGTGGTCTGTAGACAGCTGGGGTACAGGTGAGGAGAGACTAACACACAGGTGGTCTGTAGACAGCTGGGTTACAGGTGAGGAGACACAGGTGGTCTGTAGACAGCTGGGGTACAGGTGAGGAGACACAGGTGGTCTGTAGACAGCTGGGGTACAGGTGAGGAGACACAGGTGGTGTGTAGACAGCTGGGGTACAGGTGAGGAGACACAGGTGGTCTGTAGACAGCTGGGGTACAG
This sequence comes from Coregonus clupeaformis, assembly GCF_020615455.1. Lineage (NCBI taxonomy): Eukaryota > Metazoa > Chordata > Actinopteri > Salmoniformes > Salmonidae > Coregonus > Coregonus clupeaformis. The sequence continues at coordinate 4,765 of NW_025533625.1, forward strand.
GTGAGGAGACACAGGTGGTCTGTAGACAGCTGGGGTACAGGTGAGGAGACACAGGTGGTCTGTAGACAGCTGGGGTACAGGTGAGGAGACACAGGTGGTCTGTAGACAGCTGGGGTACAGGTGAGGAGACACAGGTGGTCTGTAGACAGCTGGGGTACAGGTGAGGAGACACACACAGTACTTACTGAAAACTAAAGGTGTGTTTTCTCTTGTCTCTCTAGATCAGGGGAGTCTCCTCCTCATGAGGGGTCAGAGGTCAGCCCAGGTGGGCAGTTTCCGGCGGGGTCAGGCCCCATCCTATTGGACGATGTGAGCTGTACGGGGAAGGAGCCTAACCTATCACTGTGCAGCAGGAGGGAGTGGCTTAGACACGACTGTTCCCACAAGGAAGATGTCAACATCCGCTGTAGGGACAAACTCACACACACCCTCCCCAGTAAGTACACACACACACACACACACACACACACACACACACACACACACACACACACACACACACACACACACACACACACACACACACACACACACCCTCCCCAGTAAGTACACACACACACACACACACACACACACACACACACACACACACACCCCCCAGTAAGTACACACACACACACACACACACACACACACACACACACACAGACACACACACACACACACACACACCCCAGTAAGTACACACACACACACAGACACACACACACACACCCCAGTAAGTACACACACACACCCTCCCCAGTAAGTACACACACACACCCTTCCCAGTAAGTATTGTCTGTAGTGGGGTGGCTCCAGATTCACATACTATTATAGGTTAGATCTGTTCCATATGGTATCAGGGACAGAGAAACACTGTGTGTGTGGGGGGGGGGGGGTGTATTCATACAGGGTAAAGTACATCCTGCCCCAGATGTCCGTCTTCTTCCAACGTGTGAAACAGTTATTATGGCAGAACAGAGAGAGGGATTCACCATGGCGATGGTTCTGTCGCTAGGGGGTTGTTATGGTTACCACCTCCGACCTGCGCTCCGTTTGGAGGGGAGACACAGAGAGTCCAGCTGACCAGTGATGTTATTGAAACAAAACCTCAGAGCTTCAGCAGGACAACAACTCAGCAGGCTCCCTGTGTGTGTGTGTGTGTGTGTGTGTGTGTGTGTGTGTGTGTGTGTGTGTGTGTGAGAGTGTGTGTGTGTGTGTGTGTGTGTGTGTGTGTGTCTGTGTGTGTGTGTGTTTTGTTTGTTTGCATAGAAAGCTGAATGTCATTACCATAAAGGACCATTTTGGTAATAAGTGTTTTAACTCTTTCACATGATACATTTACATTTTAAGTCATTTAGCAGACGCTCTTATCCAGAGCGACTTACAGTTAGTGAGTGCATAATTATTATTATTTTTTTATTTTTTTATACTGGCCCCCGTGGGAATCGAACCCACAACCCTGGCGTTGCAAACGCCATGCTCTATCAACGGAGCTACATCCCTGCCGGCCATTCCCTCCCCTACCCTGGACGACGCTGGGCCAATTGTGCGCCGCCCATGAGTCTCCCGGTCGCGGCCGGCTGCGACAGATACTCTCTGGGATCTAATGACATCTGGTCTGGGTATATCATTTATACCCAAATGACATCTGGTCTGGGTATATCATTTATACCCTAATGACATCTGGTCTGGGTATATCATTTATACCCTAATGACATCTGGTCTGGGTATATCATTTATACCCTAATGACATCTGGTCTGGGTATATCATTTATACCCTAATGACATCTGGTCTGGGTATATCATTTATACCCTAATGACATCTGGTCTGGGTATATCATTTATACCCTAATGACATCTGGTCTGGGTATATCATTTATACCCAAATGACATCTGGTCTGGGTATATCATTTATACCCTAATGACATCTGGTCTGGGTATATCATTTATACCCTAATGACATCTGGTCTGGGTATATCATTTATACCCTAATGACATCTGGTCTGGGTATATCATTTATACCCAAATGACATCTGGTCTGGGTATATCATTTATACCCTAATGACATCTGGTCTGGGTATATCATTTATACCCTAATGACATCTGGTCTGGGTATATCATTTATACCCTAATGACATCTGGTCTGGGTATATCATTTATACCCTAATGACATCTGGTCTGGGTATATCATTTATACCCTAATGACATCTGGTCTGGGTATATCATTTATACCCTAATGACATCTGGTCTGGGTATATCATTTATACCCTAATGACATCTGGTCTGGGTATATCATTTATACCCTAATGACATCTGGTCTGGGTATATCATTTATACCCTAATGACATCTGGTCTGGGTATATCATTTATACCCAAATGACATCTGGTCTGGGTATATCATTTATACCCTAATGACATCTGGTCTGGGTATATCATTTATACCCAAATGACATCTGGTCTGGGTATATCATTTATACCCTAATGACATCTGGTCTGGGTATATCATTTATACCCTAATGACATCTGGTCTGGGTATATCATTTATACCCTAATGACATCTGGTCTGGGTATATCATTTATACCCAAATGAAATGTAATCAAGGATAGTGATGTCATCTGTTTCCTCTGTGACATCATCATCATCCTCCTCTCATCAGCTCGAGAGAAAAGGAAGAAACATATTGATCAGTTTATATTGATCAATTCATATTGATCAGTTCATATTGATCAGTTCATATTGATCAGTTCATATTGATCAGTTTATATTGATCAGTTCATATTGATCAGTTCATATTGATCAGTTCGTATTGATCAGTTTATATTGATCAGTTCATATTGATCAGTTTATATTGATCAGTTCATATTGATCAGTTTATATTGATCAGTTTATATTGATCAGTTCATATTGATCAGTTTATATTGATCAGTTTATATTGATCAGTTTATATTGATCAGTTCATATTGATCAGTTTATATTGATCAGTTCATATTGATCAGTTCATATTGATCAGTTTATATTGATCAGTTCATCATGATGGTGGTTAGGATCAGCAGGGGGAGATGAGACCATGCCAGAGCTATAGGGTAATGATGTCATGTCCTGGGTTTATCATGATGGATTTATCTGGCGCTGAAAGCCCTTTTAATGAGAGGTAAGGGGAAGGGTTTGACTGTGACACAACTGAGAGACTAGGGGAAGGGTTTGACCATGACACCTCTGACTGAGAAACTTGGGGAAGGGTTTGAATGTAACACCTCTGACTGAGAGACATGGGGAATGGTTTGAATGTAACACCTCTGACTGAGAAACTTGGGGAAGGGTTTGACTCACAATTAGTGCCCTTTAAAATCAGTAGTATTTTTTTCCTGATTCACAGTTTAATAGAAAAACAACTACATTCGATGTTCTAAGTCCACAACAATGCTTAAACCACATCAGGAGACCGCTTTTGAGGTCTGGGGAAATTGTTATAAATTGTTATTTTTGGGTGTAGTTACCCTTTTACTGCAAGTGACTGTTGTTTGGTTTTGCTGTAGTGCTCATGGGATTGGATTGATGCCAATAATCATGATGTCATTCTGCCAGGTAGGCATTGGCTACTTTGTAGTTAACGTTTCATTGAGAAGGTTTTTGGGAAAGCCTTTCCATCCCTACCAGAAGAAGGGTTATCATTAGCATCATCGCTAACGGCTACGTAAAGTGGAGACACACACAGACCAGTGAATATTGTCTCATTCTGTTTTAATGTCTGAATTCTGTGATTCCGTCCTCGTTCTCTGTGACACAGATTTTATAGAGCCCTACACCATGGGGAAGGGTTTGACTGTGACACCTCAAACTGAGAGACATGGGGATGGGTTTGAATGTAACACCTCTGACTGAGAGACATGGGGAATGGTTTGAATGTAACACCTCTGACTGAGAGACATGGGGAATGGTTTGAATGTAACACCTCTGACTGAGAGACATGGGGAAGAGTTTGACTGTGACACCATGGGGAAGGGTTTGAATGTAACACCTCTGACTGAGAGACATGGGGAATGGTTTGAATGTAACACCTCTGACTGAGAGACATGGGGAATGGTTTGAATGTAACACCTCTGACTGAGAGACATGGGGAAGAGTTTGACTGTGACACCATGGGGAAGGGTTTGAATGTAACACCTCTGACTGAGAGACATGGGGAAAGGTTTGAATGTAACACCTCTGACTGAGAGACATGGGGAAGAGTTTGACTGTGACACCATGGGGAAGGGTTTGACTGTGACATCACTGACTGAAATAGCTATTTCATTAGAGCACGAGAGACTGATACACTATATAGGCATGAGGTCATTGCCAAGTAGGGTGTGTGTGAGTGTGCGTGTGTGTGTGTGTTGTGTGTGTGTCCAGACAGAGGTGGAAAAGACATGCAGTGTTTTGAAATGTAAACACACACACACACCTCTCTCCTTAGCCCTCTCTCCTCAGCCCTCTCTCCTCAGCCCTCTCTCCTTAGCCCTCTCTCCTTAGCCCTCTCTCCTTAGCCCTCTCTCCTTAGCCCTCTCTCTCCTTAGCCCTCTCTCCTTAGCCCTCTCTCCTTAGCCCTCTCCCTAGCCTCTCTCCTTAGCCCTCTCTCCTTAGCCCTCTCTCTCAGCCCTTAGCCCTCTCTCCTTAGCCCTCTCTCCTTAGCCCTCTCTCTCCTTAGCCCTCTCTCCTTAGCCCTCTCTCTCCTTAGCCCTCTCTCTCCTTAGCCCTCTCTCCTTAGCCCTCTCTCCTTAGCCCCTCTCTAGCCCTCTCTCCTTAGCCCTCTCTCTCCTTAGCCCCCCTCTCTCCTCAGCCCTCTCTCCTTAGCCCCTCTCTCCTTAGCTCTCTCTCCTTAGCCCTCTCTCCTCAGCCCTCTCTCTCCTTAGCCCTCTCTCCTTAGCCCTCTCTCCTTAGCCCTCTCTCCTTAGCCCCTCTCTCCTTAGCCCTCTCTCCTTAGCCCTCTCTCTCCTTAGCCCTCTCTCCTTAGCCCTCTCTCCTTAGCCTCTCTCTCCTTAGCCCTCTCTCTCCTTAGCCCTCTCTCTCCTTAGCCCTCTCTCCTTAGCCCTCTCTCCTTAGCCCTCTCTCTCCTTAGCCCTCTCTCCTTAGCCCTCTCTCCTTAGCCCTCTCTCTCCTTAGCCCTCTCTCCTCAGCCCTCTCTCCTTAGCCCTCTCTCCTTAGCCCTCTCTCCTTAGCCCTCTCTCTCCTTAGCCCTCTCTCCTTAGCCCTCTCTCCTTAGCTCTCTCTCCTTAGCCCTCTCCTTAGCCCTCTCTCTTAGCCCTCTCTCTCCTTAGCCCTCTCTCCTTAGCCCTCTCTCCTTAGCCCTCTCTCTCCTTAGCCCTCTCTCCTCAGCCCTCTCTCCTTAGCCCTCTCTCCTTAGCCCTCTCTCCTTAGCCCTCTCTCCTTAGCCCTCTCTCCTTAGCCCTCTCTCTCCTTAGCCCTCTCTCTCCTTAGCTCTCTCTCCTTAGCCCTCTCTCCTTAGCCCTCTCTCTCCTTAGCCCTCTCTCCTTAGCCCTCTCTCCTTAGCCCTCTCTCCTTAGCCCTCTCTCCTTAGCCCTCTCTCTCCTTAGCCCTCTCTCCTTAGCCCTCTCTCTCCTTAGCCCTCTCTCCTTAGCCCTCTCTCCTTAGCCCTCTCTCCTTAGCCCCTCTCTCCTTAGCCCTCTCTCCTTAGCCCCTCTCTCCTTAGCCCTCTCTCTCCTTAGCCCTCTCTCCTTAGCCCTCTCTCCTTAGCCCTCTCTCCTTAGCCCTCTCTCCTTAGCCCTCTCTCCTCAGCCCTCTCTCCTTAGCCCTCTCTCCTTAGCCCTCTCTCCTTAGCCCTCTCTCTCCTTAGCCCTCTCTCCTTAGCCCTCTCTCTCCTTAGCCCTCTCTCCTTAGCCCTCTCTCTAGCCCTCTCTCCTTAGCCCTCTCTCCTCAGCCCTCTCTCCTTAGCCCTCTCTCTCCTTAGCCCTCTCTCTCCTTAGCCCTCTCTCCTTAGCCCTCTCTCTCCTTAGCCCTCTCTCCTTAGCCCTCTCTCCTTAGCCCTCTCTCCTTAGCCCTCTCTCTCCTTAGCCCTCTCTCCTTAGCCCTCTCTCTCCTTAGCCCTCTCTCCTTAGCCCTCTCTCCTTAGCCCTCTCTCCTTAGCCCTCTCTCCTTAGCCCTCTCTCTCCTTAGCCCTCTCTCCTTAGCCCTCTCTCTCCTTAGCCCTCTCTCCTTAGCCCTCTCTCCTTAGCCCTCTCTCCTTAGCCCTCTCTCTCCTTAGCCCTCTCTCTCCTTAGCCCTCTCTCCTTAGCCCTCTCTCCTTAGCCCTCTCTCCTTAGCCCTCTCTCTCCTTAGCCCTCTCTCCTTAGCCCTCTCTCCTTAGCCCTCTCTCCTTAGCCCTCTCTCTCCTTAGCCCTCTCTCCTTAGCCCTCTCTCCTTAGCCCTCTCTCTCCTTAGCCCTCTCTCTCCTTAGCCCTCTCTCTCCTCAGCCCTCTCTCCTTAGCCCTCTCTCCTTAGCCCTCTCTCCTTAGCCCTCTCTCCTTAGCCCTCTCTCCTTAGCCCTCTCTCCTTAGCCCTCTCTCCTCAGCCCTCTCTCCTTAGCCCTCTCTCCTTAGCCCTCTCTCTCCTCAGCCCTCTCTCCTTAGCCCTCTCTCCTTAGCCCTCTCTCCTTAGCCCTCTCTCTCCTTAGCCCTCTCTCCTTAGCCCTCTCTCTCCTTAGCCCCTCTCTCCTTAGCCCTCTCTCCTTAGCCCTCTCCTTAGCCCTCTCTCTCCTAGCCCTCTCTCTCCTTAGCCCTCTCTCCTCAGCCCTCTCTCCTTAGCCCTCTCTCCTTAGCCCTCTCTCTCCTTAGCCCTCTCTCCTTAGCCCTCTCTCCTTAGCCCTCTCTCTCCTTAGCCCTCTCTCCTTAGCCCTCTCTCCTTAGCCCTCTCTCCTTAGCCCTCTCTCTCCTTAGCCCTCTCTCCTTAGCCCTCTCTCCTTAGCCCTCTCTCCTTAGCCCTCTCTCCTTAGCCCTCTCTCCTTAGCCCTCTCTCCTTAGCCCTCTCTCTCCTCAGCCCTCTCTCCTTAGCCCTCTCTCTCCTTAGCCCTCTCTCCTTAGCCCCTCTCTCCTTAGCCCTCTCTCCTCAGCCCTCTCTCCTTAGCCCTCTCTCTCCTCAGCCCTCTCTCCTTAGCCCCTCTCTCCTTAGCCCTCTCTCTCCTTAGCCCTCTCTCTCCTTAGCCCTCTCTCCTTAGCCCTCTCTCTCCTCAGCCCTCTCTCCTTAGCCCTCTCTCCTTAGCCCTCTCTCCTTAGCCCTCTCTCTCCTTAGCCCTCTCTCTCCTTAGCCCTCTCTCCTTAGCCCTCTCTCTCCTTAGCCCTCTCTCCTTAGCCCTCTCTCCTTAGCCCTCTCTCCTTAGCCCTCTCTCCTCAGCCCTCTCTCCTTAGCCCTCTCTCTCCTTAGCCCTCTCTCCTTAGCCCTCTCTCCTTAGCCCTCTCTCTCCTTAGCCCTCTCTCCTCAGCCCCTCTCTCCTTAGCCCTCTCTCCTTAGCCCCTCTCTCTCCTTAGCCCTCTCTCCTTAGCCCTCTCTCTCCTTAGCCCCCTCTCTCCTTAGCCCTCTCTCCTTAGCCCTCTCTCCTTAGCCCTCTCTCTCCTTAGCCCTCTCTCCTTAGCCCTCTCTCTCCTTAGCCCTCTCTCTCCTTAGCCCTCTCTCCTTAGCCCTCTCTCCTTAGCCCTCTCTCCTTAGCCCTCTCTCCTTAGCCCTCTCTCCTTAGCCCTCTCTCTCCTTAGCCCTCTCTCCTTAGCCCTCTCTCCTTAGC
>NW_025533625.1:20000-55000 GCF_020615455.1 Coregonus clupeaformis
AACTCTGTTCAGAACTAACGTTATATAAAGCTGTCTAACTCTGTTCAGAACTAACGTTATATAAAGCTGTCTAACTCTGTTCAGAACTAACGTTATATAAAGCTGTCTAACTCTGTTCAGAACTAACGTTATATAAAGCTGTCTAACTCTATTGTTCAGAACTAACGTTATATAAAGCTGTCTAACTCTGTTAAGAACTAATGTTATATAAAGCTGTCTAACTCTATTGTTCAGAACTAACGTTATATAAAGCTGTCTAACTCTGATAAGAACTAACGTTATATAAAGCTGTCTAACTCTATTGTTCAGAACTAACGTTATATAAAGCTGTCTAACTCTGTTAAGAACTAACGTTATATAAAGCTGTCTAACTCTATTGTTCAGAACTAACGTTATATAAAGCTGTCTAACTCTGTTCAGAACTAACGTTATATAAAGCTGTCTAACTCTGTTCAGAACTAACGTTATATAAAGCTGTCTAACTCTGTTAAGAACTAACGTTATATAAAGCTGTCTAACTCTGTTCAGAACTAACGTTATATAAAGCTGTCTAACTCTGTTCAGAACTAACGTTATATAAAGCTGTCTAACTCTATTGTTCAGAACTAACGTTATATAAAGCTGTCTAACTCTGTTAAGAACTAACGTTATATAAAGCTGTCTAACTCTATTGTTCAGAACTAACGTTATATAAAGCTGTCTAACTCTGATAAGAACTAACGTTATATAAAGCTGTCTAACTCTATTGTTCAGAACTAACGTTATATAAAGCTGTCTAACTCTGTTAAGAACTAACGTTATATAAAGCTGTCTAACTCTATTGTTCAGAACTAACGTTATATAAAGCTGTCTAACTCTGTTAAGAACTAACGTTATATAAAGCTGTCTAACTCTATTGTTCAGAACTAACGTTATATAAAGCTGTCTAACTATGTTAAGAACTAACGTTATATAAAGCTGTCTAACTCTGTTAAGAACTAACGTTATATAAAGCTGTCTAACTCTGTTAAGAACTAACGTTATATAAAGCTGTCTAACTCTGTTAAGAACTAACGTTATATAAAGCTGTCTAACTCTGTTCAGAACTAACGTTATATAAAGCTGTCTAACTCTGTTAAGAACTAACGTTATATAAAGCTGTCTAACTCTATTGTTCAGAACTAACGTTATATAAAGCTGTCTAACTCTGTTAAGAACTAACGTTATATAAAGCTGTCTAACTCTATTGTTCAGAACTAACGTTATATAAAGCTGTCTAACTCTGTTAAGAACTAACGTTATATAAAGCTGTCTAACTCTGTTAAGAACTAACGTTATATAAAGCTGTCTAACTCTGTTAAGAACTAACGTTATATAAAGCTGTCTAACTCTGTTAAGAACTAACGTTATATAAAGCTGTCTAACTCTGTTCAGAACTAACGTTATATAAAGCTGTCTAACTCTGTTAAGAACTAACGTTATATAAAGCTGTCTAACTCTGTTAAGAACTAACGTTATATAAAGCTGTCTAACTCTGTTCAGAACTAACGTTATATAAAGCTGTCTAACCCTGTTCAGAACTAACGTTATATAAAGCTGTCTAACTCTGTTAAGAACTAACGTTATATAAAGCTGTCTAACTCTGTTAAGAACTAACGTTATATAAAGCTGTCTAACTCTGTTCAGAACTAACGTTATATAAAGCTGTCTAACCCTGTTCAGAACTAACGTTATATAAAGCTGTCTAACTCTGTTAAGAACTAACGTTATATAAAGCTGTCTAACTCTGTTAAGAACTGACTCACTCCACATTGACCATGGTGTTTCTAAACTAAAATGACTCTCTCTCTCTCCCCCTAGCTCTCCCCCTTCTCTCCCAATCTCTCTCCCCCTTCTCTCCCCCCTCTCCCAATCTCTCTCCTCCTCTATGTCTCTGTTTTTTGTCTACACCTCATCATGTTTTTCAGTGCAGGGCATTCCTCCATGTCACGCTACACGCTACAATTGACACGCTACACACACGTGTGACTTGGGCCGGTGGACTGGCAGCCTGTAGTCTGGTTCTGACACACACACACACACACACACACACACACACACACACACACACACACACACACACACACCCCACACACACTCACACACGTTAAAACATGATGAAACACATTCTAAAGCTGTAGAACATTCTGTAAGGTATTTGCCTGTATTTATTTCTCTCTCCTCAACTAGAAGGCTGAAACTGTCTCCAGTAAGCAAATGTTCTGAGAAACATTGAGGAGTGTTGGAGTGTTTAGTAGTGTTGGAGTGTTTAGTAGTGTTGGAGTGTTTAGTAGTGTTTAGTAGTGTTGGAGTGTTTAGTAGTGTTGGAGTGTTTAGTAGTGTTGGAGTGTTTAGTAGTGTTTAGTAGTGTTGGAGTGTTTAGTAGTGTTGGAGTGTTTAGTAGTGTTTAGTAGTGTTGGAGTGTTTAGTAGTGTTTAGTAGTGTTGGAGTGTTTAGTAGTGTTTAGTAGTGTTGGAGTGTTTAGTAGTGTTTAGTAGTGTTGGAGTGTTTAGTAGTGTAGTAGTGTTTAGTAGTGTAGTAGTGTTTAGTAGTGTTGGAGTGTTTAGTAGTGTTGGAGTGTTTAGTAGTGTTGGAGTGTTTAGTAGTGTTGGAGTGTTTAGTAGTGTTAGAGTGTTGGAGTGCTTAGTAGTGTTTAGTAGTGTTGGAGTGTTTAGTAGTGTTTAGTAGTGTTGGAGTGTTTAGTAGTGTTTAGTAGTGTTGGAGTGTTTAGTAGTGTTGGAGTGTTTAGTAGTGTTTAGTAGTGTTGGAGTGTTTAGTAGTGTTGGAGTGTTTAGTAGTGTTGGAGTGTTTAGTAGTGTTGGAGTGTTTAGTAGTGTTTAGTAGTGTTGGAGTGTTTAGTAGTGTTGGAGTGTTTAGTAGTGTTTAGTAGTGTTGGAGTGTTTAGTAGTGTTGGAGTGTTTAGTAGTGTTTAGTAGTGTTGGAGTGTTTAGTAGTGTTAGAGTGTTGGAGTGCTTAGTAGTGTTGGAGTGTTTAGTAGTGTTGGAGTGTTTAGTAGTGTTAGAGTGTTGGAGTGCTTAGTAGTGTTGGAGTGTTTAGTAGTGTTGGAGTGTTTAGTAGTGTTGGAGTGTTTAGTAGTGTTGGAGTGTTTAGTAGTGTTGGAGTGTTTAGTAGTGTTGGAGTGTTTAGTAGTGTTGGAGTGTTTAGTAGTGTTTAGTAGTGTTTAGTAGTGTTGGAGTGTTTAGTAGTGTTTAGTAGTGTTGGAGTGTTTAGTAGTGTTGGAGTGTTTAGTAGTGTTGGAGTGTTTAGTAGTGTTAGAGTGTTGGAGTGCTTAGTAGTGTTGGAGTGTTTAGTAGTGTTGGAGTGTTTAGTAGTGTTGGAGTGTTGGAGTGTTTTAGTAGTGTTGGAGTGTTTAGTAGTGTTGGAGTGTTGGAGTGTTTAGTAGTGTTGGAGTGTTTAGTAGTGTTGGAGTGTTTAGTAGTGTTGGAGTGTTTAGTAGTGTTGGAGTGTTTAGTAGTGTTTAGTAGTGTTGGAGTGTTTAGTAGTGTTGGAGTGTTTAGTAGTGTTGGAGTGTTTAGAATTGTTGAGTGTTTAGTAGTGTTGGAGTGTTTAGTAGTGTTGGAGTGTTGGAGTGTTTAGTAGTGTTTAGTAGTGTTGGAGTGTTTAGTAGTGTTGGAGTGTTGGAGTGTTTTGGTGTGTTTAGTAGTGTTGGAGTGTTTAGTAGTGTTGGAGTGTTTAGTAGTGTTGGAGTGTTTAGTAGTGTTGGAGTGTTTAGTAGTGTTGGAGTGTTGGAGTGTTTAGTAGTGTTGGAGTGTTTAGTAGTGTTGGAGTGTTTAGTAGTGTTGGAGTAGTGTTGGAGTGTTTAGTAGTGTTGGAGTGTTTAGTAGTGTTTAGTAGTGTTGGAGTGTTTAGTAGTGTTGGAGTGTTTAGTAGTGTTGGAGTGTTTAGTAGTGTTGGAGGGTTTAGTAGTGTTGGAGTGTTTAGTAGTGTTTAGTAGTGTTGGAGTGTTTAGTAGTGTTTAGTAGTGTTTAGTAGTGTTGGAGTGTTTAGTAGTGTTTAGTAGTGTTGGAGTGTTTAGTAGTGTTGGAGTGTTTAGTAGTGTTTAGTAGTGTTGGAGTGTTTAGTAGTGTTGGAGTGTTTAGTAGTGTTGGAGTGTTGGAGTGTTTAGTAGTGTTGGAGTGTTTAGTAGTGTTGGAGTGTTTAGTAGTGTTTAGTAGTGTTGGAGTGTTGGAGTGTTTAGTAGTGTTGGAGTGTTTAGTAGTGTTGGAGTGTTTAGTAGTGTTTAGTAGTGTTGGAGTGTTTAGTAGTGTTGGAGTGTTTAGTAGTGTTGGAGTGTTTAGTAGTGTTGGAGTGTTTAGTAGTGTTGGAGTGTTTAGTAGTGTTGGAGTGTTTAGTAGTGTTGGAGTGTTTAGTAGTGTTTAGTAGTGTTGGAGTGTTTAGTAGTGTTGGAGTGTTTAGTAGTGTTGGAGTGTTTAGTAGTGTTGGAGTGTTGGAGTGTTTAGTAGTGTTTAGTAGTGTTGGAGTGTTTAGTAGTGTTGGAGTGTTTAGTAGTGTTGGAGTGTTTAGTAGTGTTGGAGTGTTTAGTAGTGTTTAGTAGTGTTGGAGTGTTTAGTAGTGTTGGAGTGTTTAGTAGTGTTGGAGTGTTTAGTAGTGTTGGAGTGTTGGAGTGTTTAGTAGTGTTGGAGTGTTGGAGTGTTTAGTAGTGTTGGAGTGTTTAGTAGTGTTGGAGTGTTTAGTAGTGTTGGAGTGTTTAGTAGTGTTGGAGTGTTTAGTAGTGTTGGAGTGTTTAGTAGTGTTGGAGTGTTTAGTAGTGTTGGAGTGTTTAGTAGTGTTGGAGTGTTTAGTAGTGTTGGAGTGTTTAGTAGTGTTGGAGTGTTGGAGTGTTTAGTAGTGTTGGAGTGTTTAGTAGTGTTGGAGTGTTTAGTAGTGTTGGAGTGTTTAGTAGTGTTGGAGTGTTTAGTAGTGTTGGAGTGTTTAGTAGTGTTGGAGTGTTTAGTAGTGTTGGAGTGTTTAGTAGTGTTGGAGTGTTTGCTGTAGTGTTAGAGTGTTGGAGTGTTTAGTAGTGTTTAGTAGTGTTTAGTAGTGTTGTAGTGTTTAGTAGTGTTGGAGTGTTTAGTAGTGTTGGAGTGTTGGAGTGTTTAGTAGTGTTGGAGTGTTTAGTAGTGTTGGAGTGTTGGAGTGTTGGAGTGTTTAGTAGTGTTGGAGTGTTTAGTAGTGTTTAGTAGTGTTGGAGTGTTTAGTAGTGTTGGAGTGTTTAGTAGTGTTGGAGTGTTTAGTAGTGTTGGAGTGTTTAGTAGTGTTGGAGTGTTTAGTAGTGTTGGAGTGTTGGAGTGTTGGAGTGTTTAGTAGTGTTTAGTAGTGTTGGAGTGTTTAGTAGTGTTGGAGTGTTTAGTAGTGTTGGAGTGTTTAGTAGTGTTGGAGTGTTTAGTAGTGTTGGAGTGTTTAGTAGTGTTGGAGTGTTGGAGTGTTGGAATGTTTAGTAGTGTTGGAGTGTTTAGTAGTGTTTAGTAGTGTTGGATTGTTTAGTAGTGTTGGAGTGTTTAGTAGTGTTGGAGTGTTTAGTAGTGTTGGAGTGTTTAGTAGTGTTTAGTAGTGTTGGAGTGTTTAGTAGTGTTGGAGTGTTTAGTAGTGTTGGAGTGTTTAGTAGTGTTGGAGTGTTGTATGTACATACATATTTAATACGTAGTTTTTAGTATGTATGTGTATATATATATATAAGACATCAAAACTATGAAATAACACATATGGAATCATGTAGTAACCAAAAACGTGTTAAACAAATCAAAATATATTTTATATTTGTGATTCTTCAAATAGCCACCCTTTGCCTTGATGACAGCTTTGCACACTCTTGGCATTCTCTCAACCAGCTTCATGAGGTAGTCACCTGGAATGCTTTTCAATTAACAGGTGTGCCTTCTTAAAAGTTAATTAGTGGAATTTATTTCCTTCTTAATGCGTTTCAGCCAATCAGTTGTGTTGTGACAAAGTAGGGGGGGTATACAGAAGATAGCCCAATTTAGTAAAAGACCAAGTCCATATTATGGCAAGAACAGCTCAAATAAGCAAAGAGAAACGACAGTCCATCATTACTTTAAGACATGAAGGTCAGTCAATACGGAACATTTCAAGAACTTTGAACGTTTCTTCAAGTGCAGTCGCAAAAACCATCAAGCGCTATGATGAAACGGGCTCTCATGAGGACCGCCACAGGAAAGGAAGACCCAGAGTTACCTCTGCTGCAGAGAATAAGTTCATTAGTTACCAGCCTCAGAAATTGCAGCCCAAATAAATGCTTCACAGAGTTCAAGTAACAGACACATCTCAACATCAACTGTTCAGAGGAGACGGTGTGAATCAGGCCTTCATGGTCGAATTGCTGCAAAGAAACCACTACTAAAGGACACCAATAATAAGAAGAGACTTGCTTGGGCCAAGAAACACGAGCAATGGACATTAGACTGGTGGAGATCTGTCCTTTGGTCTGGAGTCCAAATTGCAGATTTTTGGTTCCAACCGCCGTGTCTTTGTGAGATGCGGTGTGGGTGAACGGATGATCTCCGCATGTGTATTTCCCACCGTAAAGCATGGAGGAGGAGGTGTGATGGTGTGGGGGTGATTTGCTGGTGACACTGTCTGTGATTTATTTAGAATTCAAGGCACACTTAACCAGCATGGCTACCACATCATTCTGCAGCGATACGCCATCCCATCTGGTTTGGGCTTAGTGGGACTATCATTTGTTTTTCAACAGGACAATGACCCAACACACCTCCAGGCTGTGTAAGGGCTATTTTACCAAGAAGGAGAGTGGTGGAGTGCTGCATCAGATGACCTGGCCTCCGCAATCCCCCGACCTCAACCCAATTGAGATGGTTTGGGATGAGTCGGACCGCAGAGTGAAGGAAAAGCAGCCAACAAGTGCTCAGCATATGTGGGAACTCCTTCAAGACTGTTGGAAAAGCATTCCAGGGGAAGCTGGTTGAGAGAATGCCAAGAGTGTGCAAAGCTGTCATCAAGACAAAGGGTGGCTATTTGAAAAATCTCAAATATAAAATATATTTTGATTGGTTTAACACTTTTTTGGTTACTACATGATTCCATATGTGATATTTCATAGTTTTGATGTCTTCACTATTATTCTACAACGTAAAAAATTGTAAAAATAAAGAAAAACCCTTGAATGATTAGGTGTGTCCAAACTTTTGACTGGTACTGTATATCAACAAAAAACAGCTAATTTGATAATGATAAATTAATAATACGTTTGCAATATAATTTTTATGTGAACATAATCAGTGACCAAACTGAAATGCAAAACTCCAGTTTGCATTCTCAAGTTGCCAGTTGCCCTACCAGATAACACTGCCATATTGAGAGAGATCGTTGAAAGATGAATCAGTTCACATGTAATTGTACTACATTACTTGGATCATTATTTGAGACAAAAAGATGAAAACTTAATGTGCAATTTAACAATGCTTTTTCTTAACCTACCAAGTACAAATTCAAATCCTTATTGGGTAAAACAATATTGTTCCATGCATTATCCTGGCCACATTCTTAACAGTTTGGCCTGTCAGTCAATCACTATGGGTGGGGTTTTCAGGGAAGGGGGCGGGATGTTTGTGAGTAACAGGGTTGATAGGGTTTCAGACCTGTCAATCAATCACTATGGGTGGGGTTTTCAGGGAAGGGGGCGGGATGTTTGTGAGTCACAGGGTTGATAGGGTTTCAGACATGTCAATCAATCACTATGGGGTGGGATTTTCAGGGAAGGGGGCGGGATATTTTTGAGTCACAGGGTTGATAGGGTTTCAGACCTGTCAATCAATCGCTATGGGTGGGATTTTCAGGGAAGGTAGTGGGTTAGTAATCTAGTCATTAAAACACTTTTTCAATGTAATTTATTGTGGCTAAAGCTAAGACAGGTGGTTGTTCCCCCCCCCCCGTTAAGAAACAGGGTAGAATTACAGGGAAATTGTTTTAGAAATGCTCAATCTTTCTGGGGGAGGTTTCTATCGGGAGACACCCATCCCCCCCTGTCCTCTCTCTCTCTGTCTGAAAGGATCTGCTCAGTAACATCTGTTGTGAATAAGGCAGACAGACAGAGCAGAGTGTCACAGCCGTGTCAGCGTCATCCTTCTGGTTCTGTGAAAACCCATTACATACATCATACACGCATCATATAACACACACACACACACACACACACACACACACACACACACACGTGTTGAATGTGTCTCTGAGGCCTCAGTCAGGTTTTATTACTGACTCTAGGAACTCTAAGAATCTGGAGGACAGACAGAGAGACTGACATAATGTAATGATAGAATCTGTAGGACAGACAGAGAGACTGACGTGAGACTGACATAATGTAATGTAGATTATAGAATCTGGAGGACTGACAGAGAGACTGACATAATGTAATGTAGATTATAGAATCTGGAGGACTGACAGAGAGACTGACATAATGTAATGTAGCTGATATAATCTGGAGGACAGACAGAGAGGTTGTCTAGACAACTGGTTTCTAGTGGAGGAGGTTCAGGAGAGACAGAGTTAGATGTCTCTATGATGTCATACGTGCGCGCACACACACACACACAGACACACACACACCACACACACTTAGATACACAGACACACACACACACACACACTTCAGACACACACATGCACCGCAGACACACACGTGGTCAGACATCTCAATAAGTAACAGTAGATTTCCCTAGAGGTATTATAGGATCCTATCCTCACACCCACCCTGGGATAGAACATGAGATCCTCTGTCAGTCACCCACCCTGGGATAGAACATGATATCCTCTGTCAGTCACCCACCCTGGGATAGAACATGATATCCTCTGTCAGTCACCCACCCTGTGATAGATCATGATATCCTCTGTCAGTCACCCACCCTGGGATAGAACATGATATCCTCTGTCAGTCACCCACCCTGGGATAGAACATGATATCCTCTGTCAGTCACCCACCCTGGGATAGAACATGATATCCTCTGTCAGTCACCCACCCTGGGATAGAACATGATATCCTCTGTCAGTCACCCACCCTGGGATAGAACATGAGATTTTACATTTACATTTTAGTCATTTAGCAGACGCTCTTATCCATAGCGATTTACAGTTAGTGAGTGCATACATTATTTATTTTTATTTTTCATACTCGCCCCCCGTGGGAATCGAACCCACAACCCTGGCGTTGCAAACGCCATGCTCTACCAACTGAGCTACATCCCTGCCGGCCATTCCCTCCCCTACCCTGGACGACGCCGGGTCAATTGTGCGCCGCCCTATGTGTCTCCCGGCCACGGCCGGCTACGACAGAGCCTTCTAGTGGCACAGCTAGCACTGCGATGCAGCGCCATAGACCACTGCGCCACATGAGATCCTCGGTCACTCACCCACCCTGTGGTAGATCATGAGATCCTCTGTCACTCACACACCCTGTGATAGATCATGAGATCCTCTGTCACTCACCCACCCTGGGTCAAACTGTTTCATCTGATAATCCCATGAAGACACAGCATCGTCCCCTCACCTCTGACTGCAGGGAACAGACGTCTCCCCTGTGATGTGTGGATCATAGCTAGGGGATGTGTAATCACCATTCGTCTCCAGTAGATAGATAACATCACACAGAGAGGTCACGGACTGGGGAACGAAACAGACAACGCTGTGTTCCTTCGTTTTTGTCTATTGGTTCCAGTGACAGACAGACAGACAGACAGACAGACAGACAGACAGACAGACAGACAGACAGACAAGCTGTCAGTAGCAGGGCTGGTTCCTGAGACAGACAGACAGACAGACAGACAGACAGACAGACAGACAGACAGACAAGCTGTCAGTAGCAGGGCTGGTTCCTGAGACAGACAGACAGACAGACAGACAGACAGACAGACAGACAGACAAGCTGTCAGTAGCAGAGCTGGTTCCAGAGACAGACAGACAGACAGACAGACAAGCTGTCAGTAGCAGAGCTGGTTCCAGAGACAGACAGACAGACAGACAGACAGACAGAGAGACAGACAGACAGACAGAGAGACAGACAGACAGACAGACAGACAGACAGACAGACAGACAGACAGACAAGCTGTCAGTAGCAGGGCTGGTTCCAGAGACAGACAGACAGACAGACAGACAGACAGACAGACAAGCTGCCAGTAGTAGAGCTGGTTCCACAGACAGACAGACAGACAGACAGACAGACAGACAGACAGACAGACAGACAGACAGACAGACAGACAGACCGTCCGTCCGTCCGTCCGTCAGTAGCAGAGCTGGGCCATCTATTCAATTCATTTGATGGATGTTTTTCGTGATATTCCAAATGCATGTATCTCAAGAATGGAGGGCTTGTTATTTGTGGTTTTTATGAGCGTTTATGTCCGTTTGTTCTCCTGATGTATTTTTGGTCTTGTCTCCTTCGCTCCTTCTGTTTACCTTCCCATTTACACCAGAGATCTGTATATAATGAAGAGATGCTCCTTCCCATTTACACCAGAGATCTGGATATAATGAAGAGATGCACCTTCCCATTTACACCAGAGATCTGGATATAATGAAGAGATGCTCCTTCCCATTTACACCAGAGATCTGGATATAATGAAGAGATGCACGCCTCCGCCCTAATAATGGGAGTCGTTGTCCCAGAGGAGGGAAGGCAGGCGACAAGCTTAGGCCCAAAAGAAACCCATAGAAACACATCGGCCTTATTTTGGACAGATTTTAGCGAGAGTGAAACCTCTCGCTTCGCCTCTTCCTCTACGGTTTACACACACACACCAAGCCCCCTCCCCCTGCCTCTCACGCCAACATAGTTGACAGATCACATCTCCCTCTCTGACGAGCGGTTTCAACTGGCTATTTTGCATTTGAGGTTTGGTCCAACAGAATCGGTCATATGGACACCGAAACACATTGAGACATAATTTTCCTGTAGTAGAGGAGAAGTTAACTTTTCTTAACGATACCCCTTTTTTTTATGTCTCAACTCCTCAAATTGCGAGCAGAGCAGACACTGCTAAAACGGGATGTACCAATGAACGGATGATTCTGGAACATGAATGCTCAGTTTGCCGCGTACCGCTAGCAGCATTACATTTTACATTTTAGTCATTTAGCAGACGCTCTTATCCAGAGCGAGTGCATACATTATTATTTTTGAATTTTTTGTTTTTTGTTTTTTCATACTGCCCCCCCGTGGGAATCGAACCCACAACCCTGGCGTTGCAAACGCCATGCTCTACCAACTGAGCTACATCCCTGCCGGCCATTCCCTCCCCTACCCTGGACGACGCTGGGCCAATTGTGCGCCGCCCCATGGGTCTCCCGGTCGCGGCCGGCTACGACAGAGCCTGGATACGAACCAGGATCTCTAGTGGCACAGCTAGCACTGCGATGCAGTGCCTTAGACCACTGCGCCACTCAGGCAACCACTCAGCGTGTTAGCCGAAGGTTGTTATACTAGCTGTCTAGTCTGGGTTATACTAGCTGTCTAGTCTGGGTTATTTATAAATGTGCAATAAAGCGTAAAACACAATTTAAATAAGGAATTGGCAAATCGTTCTCATTCTGAGAAATAAGGTAGGCCACCTTGATTTCAACATCTGAACAAAGTGGACAGGAGACAAACGCGCTTTTCAAACAGCTGCGGACAGAACAGGAGGGTGTGTTCATAACAATTCAACTGTTCAACCTTGCTAGCTAGCAAATAGATCCACGTTGGCTAAACTTGAAATATAAAGACCAGCTGGCTAATCACTAGCACGTGGGCTGGAGAGGTTGTTGATGAGGCCTGTGTTAATGTTCTACAGCCTAATGCCTGCTTCAAGACGTTAGTCATTATCAGTGAATGTGTTTATTTATGGTTCTGGTTACATTTGTAACAGAAAATGGCCTTTTCATAGACTGACTTGAAAGCCAGATCAGTGATTTTTGCAACAACAAAAAAAAAGCAGGTTAAACTATTTTGATAAAATAATTGAATTATTAGTGTGTCTTATGGTTGTGGAAGGCTTATATTTAGCCTGGGTATAACTTCACAAGCCCTGAATTAGTTAGATAACGTACAAATGGAGATCTGATTTCTAGGCCATATGGCCCAGCTCTAGCCAGTAGTTAAACTAGTAGTTAGATACTGTAGTTAGATAGTTAGATACCGTAAAACTGGAGATCTGATTTCTAGGCCATATGGCCCAGCTCTAGCCAGTAGTTAAACTAGTAGTTAGATACTGTAGTTAGATACCGTAAAACTTCAATTAGCCGCCTGTCCCTTTTAATAGCCGGGCATCGTCACACATTTCAGCAAATAAACACCTGTTTTAAGTAAATCCGGGGTCTAAATGAATTGTTTACAAGTGAACTTCAGTGAGTACCGTAAAGACTGAATTGTTTACAGCAGTGTGGTTTGACATGGAGGAGACAGCAGTGTGGTTTGACATGGAGGAGACAGCAGTGTGGTTTGACATGGAGGAGACAGCAGTGTGGTTTAACATGGAGGAGACAGCAGTGTGGTTTAACATGGAGGAGACAGCAGTGTGGTTTGACATGGAGGAGACAGCAGTGTGGTTTGACATGGAGGAGACAGCAGTGTGGTTTGACATGGAGACAGTAGTGTGGTTTAACATGGAGGAGACAGCAGTGTGGTTTAACATGGAGGAGACAGCAGTGTGGTTTAACATGGAGGAGACAGCAGTGTGGTTTGACATGGAGGAGACAGCAGTGTGGTTTGACATGGAGGAGACAGCAGTGTGGTTTGACATGGAGGAGACAGCAGTGTGGTTTGACATGGAGGAGACAGCAGTGTGGTTTGACATGGAGGAGACAGCAGTGTGGTTTGACATGGAGGAGACAGCAGTGTGGTTTGACATGGAGGAGACAGCAGTGTGGTTTGACATGGAGGAGACAGCAGTGTGGTTTGACATGGATGGCTCAACTACCAACAAGATCTCACGGTTTCACTTCAGTATTCAACGTTTGCCCGGGAGGGGAGAGGGGATAAAAGTCTATGGGGGAAATGAAAGTAGGGAAGGGTTTAATGTTGTTCAAAAAGAAAAAATTGACTGTTTAGCATAAAGTAATACGTCCTCACATTGCCCCCTAGTGGACGGTATTGAAGGCATCTCTTGTCGTTCAGGGGACCTGGACAAATGTTGAATACTGAAGTGTATCTGCTGAGATCCGGCTGCAACAACAGTGGATACAAGTTTCAACAAGGCACAGTGAGAGAACGCTGGATACCAGGCTCAACGAGGCACAGTGAGAGAACGCTGGATACCAGGCTCAACGAGGCACAGTGAGAGAACGCTGGATACCAGGCTCAACGAGGCACAGTGAGAGAACGCTGGATACCAGGCTCAACGAGGCACAGTGAGAGAACGCTGGATACCAGGCTCAACGAGGCACAGTGAGAGAACGCTGGATACCAGGCTCAACGAGGCACAGTGAGAGAACGCTGGATACAACACTCAACGAGGCACAGTGAGAGGACGCTGGATACCAGGCTCAACGAGGCACAGTGAGAGAACGCTGGATACCAGGCTCAACAAGGCACAGTGAGAGAACGCTGGATACAACACTCAACGAGGCACAGTGAGAGAACGCTGGATACCAGGCTCAACAAGGCACAGTGAGAGAACGCTGGATACCAGGCTCAACGAGGCACAGTGAGAGAACGCTGGATACCAGGCTCAACGAGGCACAGTGAGAGAACGCTGGATACCAGGCTCAACAAGGCACAGTGAGAGAACGCTGGATACCAGGCTCAACGAGGCACAGTGAGAGAACGCTGGATACCAGGCTCAACGAGGCACAGTGAGAGAACGCTGGATACCAGGCTCAACGAGGCACAGTGAGAGAATGCTGGATACAACACTCAACGAGGCACAGTGAGAGGACGCTGGATACAACACTCAACGAGGCACAGTGAGAGAACGCTGGATACCAGGCTCAACGAGGCACAGTGAGAGAACGCTGGATACCAGGCTCAACGAGGCACAGTGAGAGAACGCTGGATACCAGGCTCAACGAGGCACAGTGAGAGAACGCTGGATACCAGGCTCAACGAGGCACAGTGAGAGGACGCTGGATACCAGGCTCAACAAGGCACAGTGAGAGAACGCTGGATACCAGGCTCAACGAGGCACAGTGAGAGGACGCTGGATACCAGGCTCAACGAGGCACAGTGAGAGAACGCTGGATACCAGGCTCACCAAGAGAACGCTGGATACAACACTCAACGAGAAACAGTAAGAGAACGCTGGATACCAGGCTCAACGAGGCACAGTGAGAGAACGCTGGATACCAGGCTCAACGAGGCACAGTGAGAGAACGCTGGATACCAGGCTCAACGAGGCACAGTGAGAGAACGCTGGATACCAGGCTCAACGAGGCACAGTGAGAGAACGCTGGATACCAGGCTCAACGAGGCACAGTGAGAGAACGCTGGATACCAGGCTCAACGAGGCACAGTGAGAGGACGCTGGATACAACACTCAACGAGGCACAGTGAGAGGACGCTGGATACAACACTCAACGAGGCACAGTGAGAGGACGCTGGATACAACACTCAACGAGGCACAGTGAGAGGACGCTGGATACCAGGCTCAACAAGGCACAGTGAGAGAACGCTGGATACCAGGCTCAACGAGGCACAGTGAGAGAACGCTGGATACCAGGCTCAACAAGGCACAGTGAGAGAACGCTGGATACAACACTCAACGAGGCACAGTGAGAGAACGCTGGATACCAGGCTCAACAAGGCACAGTGAGAGAACGCTGGATACCAGGCTCAACGAGGCACAGTGAGAGAACGCTGGATACCAGGCTCAGCGAGGCACAGTGAGAGAACGCTGGATACCAGGCTCAACAAGGCACAGTGAGAGAACGCTGGATACCAGGCTCAACTAGGCACAGTGAGAGAACGCTGGATACCAGGCTCAACGAGGCACAGTGAGAGAACGCTGGATACCAGGCTCAACAAGGCACAGTGAGAGAACGCTGGATACAACACTCAACGAGGCACAGTGAGAGAACGCTGGATACAACACTCAACGAGGCACAGTGAGAGGACGCTGGATACCAGGCTCAACGAGGCACAGTGAGAGAACGCTGGATACCAGGCTCAACGAGGCACAGTGAGAGAACGCTGGATACCAGGCTCAACGAGGCACAGTGAGAGAAAGCTGGATACCAGGCTCAACGAGGCACAGTGAGAGGATGCTGGACACCAGGCTCAACAAGGCACAGTGAGAGAACGCTGGATACCAGGCTCAACGAGGCACAGTGAGAGGACGCTGGATACCAGGCTCAACGAGGCACAGTGAGAGAACGCTGGATACCAGGCTCACCAAGAGAACGCTGGATACAACACTCAACGAGGCACAGTGAGAGAACGCTGGATACCAGGCTCAACGAGGCACAGTGAGAGAACGCTGGATACCAGGCTCAACGAGGCACAGTGAGAGAACGCTGGATACCAGGCTCAACGAGGCACAGTGAGAGAACGCTGGATACCAGGCTCAACGAGGCACAGTGAGAGAACGCTGGATACCAGGCTCAACGAGGCACAGTGAGAGAACGCTGGATACAACACTCAACGAGGCACAGTGAGAGGACGCTGGATACCAGGCTCAACGAGGCACAGTGAAAGAACGCTGGATACCAGGCTCAACAAGGCACAGTGAGAGAACGCTGGATACAACACTCAACGAGGCACAGTGAGAGAACGCTGGATACCAGGCTCAACAAGGCACAGTGAGAGAACGCTGGATACCAGGCTCAACGAGGCACAGTGAGAGAACGCTGGATACCAGGCTCAACGAGGCACAGTGAGAGAACGCTGGATACCAGGCTCAACAAGGCACAGTGAGAGAACGCTGGATACCAGGCTCAACTAGGCACAGTGAGAGAACGCTGGATACCAGGCTCAACGAGGCACAGTGAGAGAACGCTGGATACCAGGCTCAACAAGGCACAGTGAGAGAACGCTGGATACAACACTCAACGAGGCACAGTGAGAGAACGCTGGATACAACACTCAACGAGGCACAGTGAGAGGACGCTGGATACCAGGCTCAACGAGGCACAGTGAGAGAACGCTGGATACCAGGCTCAACGAGGCACAGTGAGAGAACGCTGGATACCAGGCTCAACGAGGCACAGTGAGAGAACGCTGGATACCAGGCTCAACGAGGCACAGTGAGAGGACGCTGGATACCAGGCTCAACAAGGCACAGTGAGAGAACGCTGGATACCAGGCTCAACGAGGCACAGTGAGAGGACGCTGGATACCAGGCTCAACGAGGCACAGTGAGAGAACGCTGGATACCAGGCTCACCAAGAGAACGCTGGATACAACACTCAACGAGGCACAGTGAGAGAACGCTGGATACCAGGCTCAACGAGGCACAGTGAGAGAACGCTGGATACCAGGCTCAACGAGGCACAGTGAGAGAACGCTGGATACCAGGCTCAACGAGGCACAGTGAGAGAACGCTGGATACCAGGCTCAACGAGGCACAGTGAGAGAACGCTGGATACCAGGCTCAACGAGGCACAGTGAGAGAACGCTGGATACCAGGCTCAACGAGGCACAGTGAGAGGACGCTGGATACAACACTCAACGAGGCACAGTGAGAGGACGCTGGATACAACACTCAATGAGGCACAGTGAGAGAACGCTGGATACAACACTCAATGAGGCACAGTGAGAGAACGCTGGATACAACACTCAATGAGGCACAGTGAGAGAACGCTGGATACAACACTCAATGAGGCACAGTGAGAGGACGCTGGATACAACACTCAACGAGGCACAGTGAGAGAACGCTGGATACAACACTCAACGAGGCACAGTGAGAGAACGCTGGATACAACACTCAACGAGGCACAGTGAGAGGACGCTGGATACCAGGCTCAACGAGGCACAGTGAGAGAACGCTGGATACCAGGCTCAACGAGGCACAGTGAGAGAACGCTGGATACCAGGCTCAACGAGGCACAGTGAGAGGACGCTGGATACCAGGCTCAACGAGGCACAGTGAGAGGACGCTGGATACCAGGCTCAACGAGGCACAGTGAGAGGACGCTGGATACCAGGCTCAACGAGGCACAGTGAGAGGACGCTGGATACCAGGCTCACCAAGAGAACGCTGGATACAACACTCAACGAGGCACAGTGAGAGAACGCTGGATCCAGGCTCAACGAGGCACAGTGAGAGAACGCTGGATACCAGGCTCAACGAGGCACAGTGAGAGAACGCTGGATACCAGGCTCAACGAGGCACAGTGAGAGAACGCTGGATACCAGGCTCAACGAGGCACAGTGAGAGAACGCTGGATACCAGGCTCAACGAGGCACAGTGAGAGGACGCTGGATACAACACTCAACGAGTCACAGTGAGAGGACGCTGGATACAACACTCAATGAGGCACAGTGAGAGAACGCTGGATACAACACTCAATGAGGCACAGTGAGAGAACGCTGGATACAACACTCAATGAGGCACAGTGAGAGAACGCTGGATACAACACTCAACGAGGCACAGTGAGAGGACGCTGGATACCAGGCTCAACGAGTTACAGTGAGAGAACGCTGGATACAACACTCAACAAGGCACAGTGAGAGGACGCTGGATACCAGGCTCAACAAGGCACAGTGAGAGAACGCTGGATACCAGGCTCAACGAGGCACAGTGAGAGAACGGTGCTGAAGAGCTCCATCTGGGCTGGCTGTTAGGCAGCTTAGTCTGTCTCTGATCTGATGGATATATTAGTTTGATGTTTATACAGGTCACATTAACAACTGGTCTTTTCAACTTTGGATTGATCATTTAAAGCTACAGCCTCAATTGAAACAATAACAAAGCCGGCTCCCCGCCTCTGTTTTGGTAAAAAGCTGAGGGATGGGCCTGGAGAAATGTAACCACTCTCAAATTCATAGACAGAGCTACGGATGCAAGGCCTGGCCGTCCATGACATCAACAGGATATATCTGAACCATGTTCTGAGGCGATAGTGTGTGTTTAGAAACATTGGAGTAAAAACAGCTTCTATTTTGGGTTCTGATGAGGTTTGACAGTTGAGCTGAGCTCATGAGCCATTAATAAGTTATATTCTTCAAGAATCAATGGGTGTGTCATAAATTTATAAGTCCAAAAATGGATGTAGCAACTAAGGGTTCTAGCGTTAAGGAAATAGACGCCTGTCTCAAATAGAATCCTATCTCGAATAAGCGACGGTTGTGTTCGGTGATTGAAGCCAATAAACGCCCTGGCTATTGAAGATTTGCAGTAGTAGTTCACTGCAACAGTTACAATGATGATTCAGTTGGTTACAATGATGATTCAGTTGGTTACATTGATGATTCAGTTAGTTACAATGATGATTCAGTTGGTAGACCTATGATGATTCAGTTGGTAGATCTATGTTGATTCAGTTAGTTACAATGATTCAGTTGGTAGACCTATGTTGATTCAGTTGGTAGACCTATGATGATTCAGTTAGTTACGATGATGATTCAGTTAGTAGACCTATGATGATTCAGTTGGTAGACCTATGATGATTCAGTTAGTTACAATGATGATTCAGTTGGTAGACCTATGATGATTCAGTTGGTAGATCTATGTTGATTCAGTTAGTTACAATGATTCAGTTGGTAGACCTATGTTGATTCAGTTAGTAGACCTATGATGATTCAGTTGGTAGACCTATGATGATTCAGTTGGTAGACCTATGATGATTCAGTTGGTAGACCAATGATGATTCAGTTGGTAGACCAATGATGATTCAGTTAGTTACAATGATGATTCAGTTGGTAGACCTATGATGATTCAGTTGGGAGACCTATGATGATTCAGTTGGTAGACCTATGATGATTCAGTTGGTAGACCTATGTTGATTCAGTTGGTAGATATATGTTGATTCAGTTAGTTACAATGATTCAGTTGGTAGACCTATGATG
Organism: Coregonus clupeaformis; assembly: GCF_020615455.1. Taxonomy (NCBI): domain Eukaryota; kingdom Metazoa; phylum Chordata; class Actinopteri; order Salmoniformes; family Salmonidae; genus Coregonus; species Coregonus clupeaformis. The sequence continues at coordinate 38,965 of NW_025533625.1, forward strand.
ATTCAGTTGGTAGACCTATGATGATTCAGTTGGTAGACCTATGATGATTCAGTTGGTAGACCTATGATGATTCAGTTGGTAGATATATGTTGATTCAGTTGGTAGATATATGTTGATTCAGTTAGTTACAATGATTCAGTTGGTAGACCTATGATGATTCAGTTGGTAGACCAATGATGATTCAGTTGGTAGACCTATGATGATTCAGTTGGTAGACCTATGATGATTCAGTTGGTAGACCTATGATGATGATTCAGTTGGTAGACCAATGATGATTCAGTTGGTAGACCTATGATGATTCAGTTGGTAGACCTATGATGATTCAGTTGGTAGACCTATGATGATGATTCAGTTGGTAGACCTATGATGATGATTCAGTTGGTAGACCTATGATGATTCAGTTGGTAGACCTATGATGATGATTCAGTTGGTAGACCTATGATGATTCAGTTGGTAGACCTATGATGATTCAGTTGGTAGACCTATGATGATGATTCAGTTGGTAGACCAATGATGATTCAGTTGGTAGACCTATGATGATTCAGTTGGTAGACCTATGATGATGATTCAGTTGGTAGACCTATGATGATGATTCAGTTGGTAGACCTATGATGATTCAGTTGGTAGACCTATGCATAGTTGTTTTAGGTGTCATAGTTGTTTTAATGGTGTCATAGTTGTTTTAATGGTATCATAGTTGTTTTAATGGTATCATAGTTGTTTTAATGGTATCTTCAGTGTCTAAATGTATCTTTATGTTTTGTGGAAGTGTACTTAACGCTCATACACTCTCTCTAATAATGTGTGTGTCTGTGTTCTTCAGTGGCGTGGCAAAGGCCCGTGTGATGGCGTATTTTGGCGAGGGGGAGGGGCCTATCCATGTGGACAACGTGAAGTGCTCTGGCGAGGAGCGTTCGTTGGTCGACTGCCTCAAACAGCCAACCGGGACGCATAACTGTCGCCATAGCGAAGATGCCGGGGTCATCTGTGACTACGGCCAATCACAGCTCAGCGATACAGAGGGCAAAGGTCAGTGGTGATGTCACAAACGTATTTATCTATTTGTCTTGTGTCAATCTGTTCTGGGGAATCAGCCGTGAATAGGGATGTAACCATTCACATCGCTCCCCGGTTCAACTGTTGAAGATACGACCGTATCGGTCCAAGGACCCCCAACCCATCCAAATGTAGCATGCATAGGTCAGGAAATACGACCGTATCGGTCCAAGGACCCCCAACCCATCCAAATGTAGCATGCATAGGTCAGGAAATACAACTGTATCGGTCCAAGGACCCCCCAGCCCATCCAAATGTAGCATGCATAGGTCAGGAAATACGACCGTATCGGTCCAAGGACCCCCCAACCCATCCAAATGTAGCATGCATAGGTCAGGAAATACGACCGTATCGGTCAAAGGACCCCCCAACCCATCCAAATGTAGCATGCATAGGTCAGGAAATACGACCGTATCGGTCAAAGGACCCCCCAACCCATCCAAATGTAGCATGCATAGGTCAGGAAATACAACCGTATCGGTCCAAGGACCCCCAGCCCATCCAAATGTAGCATGCATAGGTCAGGAAATACAACCGTATCGGTCCAAGGACCCCCCAGCCCATCCAAATGTAGCATGCATAGGTCAGGAAATACAACCGTATCGGTCCAAGGACCCCCCAACCCATCCAAATGTAGCATGCATAGGTCAGGAAATACAACCGTATCGGTCCAAGGACCCCTAGCCCATCCAAATGTAGTGTGCAGCGGTCAGGAAATTGATTCAAAACGTTACAAATTGACCGTTCCCTTGTTGCTCACGTTACATTCTATCTACCTTCTGAAAATAACTAATCTTTTGACACAACTGATGCATCCTCTCCTTCAGTGTCAAACTTCACTGTGGTCCTCTGTAGCTCAGCTGGTAGAGCACGGCGCTTGTAACGCCAAGGTAGTGGGTTCGATCCCCGGGACCACCCATACACAAAAAAAATTTATGCACACATGACTGTAAGTTGCTTTGGATAAAAGCGTCTGCTAAATGACATATTATTATATATTATATTATTATTATATTATATTAAACTAGGCATGTACAGGGGGTATAGAAAGTCACCACCCCTTTTAAAATGTTCACCTTTTGTTGCCTTACAGCCTGAAATAAAAACACATAAAATCAGACTTTTTCCGGCTTGATTTACACACAGTAACCCACAATATCCAAGTGAAAAAACAAAATCTAAAAAAAAACTCTGGAAATTAAATAACATTAAAAACGGTAAAAGACCCTATTTGGATAAGTGAACCCCCCCCTGAGTTAATACTTGGTGGAACCACCTTTTGCTTGAATTAAAGCCATGAGTCTCTTTGAATACGTCTCTACTACCTTTTCACCCCTAGACTGTCCAATATTCGCCCCAATTCTTCCTCGCAGAATTGTTCAAGCTCAGTCAAATTGCATGGTGACCACTCATGGACTGCACTCTTCAGTCCTCTGTAGCTCAATTGGTAGAACACGGCGCTTGTAACGCCCAGGGGTAGTGGGTTCGATCCCCGGGACCACCCATACGTAAAAATGTATGCGCGCATGACTGTAAGTCGCTTTGGATAAAAGCGTCTGCTAAATGGCATATTATTATTATTATTATTATTATTATTATTCCACAGATTCTCGATGGGATGTAGGTCGGGGCTCTGACTAGGCCACTCGAGGACATTCCCCTTCTTGTTCTTCAGCCACTGTACGGTTGCTTTGGCGCTGTGCTTTTGTCATTTGGGCTCCCGAGTGGCGCAGCGGTCTAAGCCACTGCATCTCAGTGCTTGGGGCGTCACTACAGACCCCCTGGTTCGATTCCAGGCTGTATCACGACCAGCCGTGACCCCCCCCCTGGGTGCACGTTTTGTTTTTTGCCCTAGCACTACACAGCTGACTCAAATAACCAAATCATCAAGCTTTGACTATTTGAATCAGCTGTGTCCTATTAAAATGGACTTTAGTGTCCTGCTAGTACAATAATGGACTGTAGTGTCCTGTTAAAATGGACTTGAGTAGCGGCAAAAATAAATACAAATGCACACAACTTTAAACTCCATATTCAGAGGTAATATACTGCTCATTGATCAGCAATTGATAACAGGACCGTGTTTGCAAAACAAGTGTTTGAGCTTATGCCAATATTACACAGGTAAGCTAACGGTAAGCTAACGGTAAGCTAACGGTTACAGAGATCAGGAACGCAGACAGGCTCTATAGACTATATATATATATATGAGTCACCTGGTGTTATGTTAAGTACCTATTGACAACAACAACAAAAAAACGGATATATATTTCTGAATGACATGTATTGCTAAATAAAAAAAGTTTAAGGAAATACAGGCAGGCACCACATTACTACAAGACAAAACAGCTCAACCAAGCATGATGGTCTGGTAAGTATATAAAAATAAAGCTTGTTTTCATTAAAAAGGTAGTGGAATGGATTGGTAGGGGTGGGAGGGCCAAAGACCTGAGGTGGTGGAATGGATTGGTAGGGGTGGGAGGGCCAAAGACCTGAGGTGGTAGAATGGATTGGTAGGGGTGGGAGGGCCAAAGACCTGGGGTGGTGGAATGGATTGGTAGGGGTGGGAGGGCCAAAGACCTGGGGTAGTGGAATGGATTGGTAGGGGTGGGAGGGCCAAAGACCTGAGGTGGTAGAATGGATTGGTAGGGGTGGGAGGGCCAAAGACCTGGGGTGGTAGAATGGATTGGTAGGGGTGGGAGGGCCAAAGACCTGGGGTGGTGGAATGGATTGGTAGGGGTGGGAGGGCCAAAGACCTGAGGTGGTGGAATGGATTGGTAGGGGTGGGAGGGCCAAAGACCTGGGGTGGTGGAATGGATTGGTAGGGGTGGGAGGGCCAAAGACCTGAGGTGGTAGAATGGATTGGTAGGGGTGGGAGGGCCAAAGACCTGGGGTGGTAGAATGGATTGGTAGGGGTGGGAGGGCCAAAGACCTGAGGTGGTGGAATGGATTGGTAGGGGTGGGAGGGCCAAAGACCTGGGGTGGTGGAATGGATTGGTAGGGGTGGGAGGGCCAAAGACCTGAGGTAGTGGAATGGATTGGTAGGGGTGGGAGGGCCGAGGGCCAAAGACCTGAGGTGGTAGAATGGATTGGTAGGGGTGGGAGGGCCAAAGACCTGAGGTGGTGGAATGGATTGGTAGGGGTGGGAGGGCCAAAGACCTGGGGTGGTGGAATGGATTGGTAGGGGTGGGAGGGCCAAAGACCTGAGGTGGTAGAATGGATTGGTAGGGGTGGGAGGGCCGAGGGCCAAAGACCTGAGGTGGTAGAATGGATTGGTAGGGGTGGGAGGGCCAAAGACCTGAGGTGGTAGAATGGAATGCTCGGGTTGGGGTGTAGGGTTGGAGCATAGCCTGAAGGTAGGGAGGGGCAGGTCCTCTTGCTGCTCTGAAGCACCAGGGTCTTGAAGATGATGCAAGCTTCGACTGGAAGTCAGTGGAGTGTGCGGAGGAGGGGGGTGACATGAGAGAACTTGGGAAGGTTGAACACCAGGCGGGCTGCAGCGTTCTGGATGAGTTGTAGGGGTTTGATGGAACAAGCGGGGAGCCCAGCCAACAGCGAGTTGCAGTAGTCCGGACGGGAGAGGACAAGTGCCAGGATTAGGACCTGTGCCGCTTCCTGTGTGAGGTAGGGTGGTTGTACTCTACGTATGTTGTAGAGCGTGAACCTGCAGGAGCGAGTCACTGATTTGATGTTTGCAGAGAATGACAGGGTGTCGTCCAGGGTCACGCCAAGGTTCTTTGCGCTCTGGGAGACACTGGAGTTGTCAACCGTGATGGCGGTCTTGGAGTGGGCAAAGAACCGTTTAGGGTCCAGAAGATGGTTCTGAGAGAGATAGAGAGTTGATCAGACAGCACGCACAAGTGTTTTAGAAAGAAAAGAAAGTGATACAGGTCTGTAGTTTGAGGTCAGAGGAGGGGAGCAACTCGGGCCATTTTGAAGTCAGCGAGGCCGCAGCCAGTGGTCAGGGATGAGTTGATGAGTGAAGTGAGGAATGGGAGAAGGTCTCCAGAGATGGTCTGGAGAAGGGAGGATGGGATGGTGTTGAGCGGGCAGGTTGTCGGGCGGCCAGACCTAAGTAGTCACAGGATGTCATCTGGAGAGAGAGGGGAGACAGAGGTCAAGGCGTAGTGTAATTCGGTGCGAGTGAGACCAGTGGACTCAATAGGCTGAGTGAATGAGTGAGTAGCGGATGTTGTCAACCTTCTTTTCAAAGTGGAGGATTAAGGGAGGAGAAGGTGGAAAAGCGTTTCCTAGTGTTAGAGGCAGAAGCTTGACATTTAGAGGAGTAGAACAGTGGCTTTAGCAGCGGATAGAGAAGGTAGAGGAGTAGAACAGTGGCTTTAGCAGAGAATAGAAGGTAGAGGAGTAGAACAGTGGCTTTAGCAGCGGATAGAGAAGGTAGAGGAGTAGAACAGTGGCTTTAGCAGAGAATAGAAGGTAGAGGAGTAGAACAGGGGCTTTAGCAGAGGATAGAGAAGGTAGAGGAGTAGAACAGGGGCTTTAGCAGAGGATAGAGAAGGTAGAGGAGTAGAACAGGGGCTTTAGCAGCGGATAGAGAAGGTAGAGGAGTAGAACAGGGGCTTTAGCAGAGGATAGAGAAGGTAGAGGGGTAGAACAGGGGCTTTAGCAGAGGATAGAGAAGGTAGAGGGGTAGAACAGGGGCTTTAGCAGAGGATAGAGAAGGTAGAGGAGTAGAACAGGGGCTTTAGCAGCGGATAGAGAAGGTAGAGGAGTAGAACAGGGGCTTTAGCAGAGGATAGAGAAGGTAGAGGAGTAGAACAGGGGCTTTAGCAGAGGATAGAGAAGGTAGAGGAGTAGAACAGGGGCTTTAGCAGAGGATAGAGAAGGTAGAGGAGTAGAACAGGGGCTTTAGCAGAGGATAGAGAAGGTAGAGGAGTAGAACAGGGGCTTTAGCAGCGGATAGAGAAGGTAGAGGGAGGAAAAGGATGGGAGGTTACTAGGGAGGTTACTAGGGAGAGGTTAGAAGCGTAAGTTACAGGATCCACCAGTTTAGTTTCCCCCAGCCCTGTTCTGTAAGCTCCAATGAGTCACTCAGCCACGGAGAAGGAGGGGAGGGCCGAGCCAGCCGGTAGGAAAGGGGACAGTGCGAGTCATAGGATGCGGAAAGGGAGGAGAGTAGAAGAGGCAGAATCAGGAGACAGGAGGATTTAGCAGAAGGGAGAGATTAGAAGAGTGTAAGCAGTGGGGGAGAGAGAGAGAGCGAAGATTGCGGCGGCGCATGGCCATCTGGGTAGGGGCTGAGTGGTTAGGACTGGAGGTACTGGAGGCCATCTGGGTAGGGGCTGAGTGGTTAGGGTTGGAGGTACTGGAGGCCATCTGGGTAGGGGCTGAGTGGTTAGGGTTGGAGGTACTGGAGGCCATCTGGGTAGGGGCTGAGTGGTTAGGGTTGGAGGTACTGGAGGCCATCTGGGTAGGGGCTGAGTGGTTAGGGTTGGAGGTACTGGAGGCCATCTGGGTAGGGGCTGAGTGGTTAGGGTTGGAGGTACTGGAGGCCATCTGGGTAGGGGCTGAGTGGTTAGGGTTGGAGGTACTGGAGGAGAGGTTAGGACTGACTGGAGGTACTGGAGGAGAGGTTAGGACTGACTGGAGGTACTGGAGGAGAGGTTAGGACTGACTGGAGGTACTGGAGGAGAGGTTAGGACTGACTGGAGGTACTGGAGGAGAGGTTAGGACTGGAGGTACTGGAGGAGAGGTTAGGACTGGAGGTACTGGAGGAGAGGTTAGGACTGGAGGTACTGGAGGAGAGGTTAGGACTGGAGGTACTGGAGGAGAGGTTAGGACTGGAGGTCCTGGAGGAGAGGTTAGGACTGGAGGTCCTGGAGGAGAGGTTAGGACTGGAGGTACTGGAGGAGAGGTTAGGACTGGAGGTACTGGAGGAGAGGTTAGGACTGGAGGTACTGGAGGAGAGGTTAGGAGACTGGAGGTACTGGAGGAGAGGTTAGGACTGGAGGTACTGGAGGAGAGGTTAGGACTGGAGGTACTGGAGGAGAGGTTAGGACTGGAGGTACTGGAGGAGAGGTTAGGACTGGAGGTACTGGAGGAGAGGTTAGGACTGGAGGTACTGGAGGAGAGGTTAGGACTGGAGGTACTGGAGGAGAGGTTAGGACTGGAGGTCCTGGAGGAGAGGTTAGGACTGGAGGTACTGGAGGAGAGGTTAGGACTGGAGGGACTGGAGAATGACTGGGACTGGAGGAGAGGTTAGGACTGGAGGTACTGGAGGAGAGGTTAGGACTGGAGGTACTGGAGGAGAGGTTAGGACTGGAGGTACTGGAGGAGAGGTTAGGACTGGAGGTACTGGAGGAGAGGTTAGGACTAGAGGTACTGGAGGAGAGGTTAGGACTGACTGGAGGTACTGGAGGAGAGGTTAGGACTGGAGGTACTGGAGGAGAGGTTAGGACTGGAGGTACTGGAGGAGAGGTTAGGACTGACTGGAGGTACTGGAGGAGAGGTTAGGACTGGAGGTACTGGAGGAGAGGTTAGGACTGGAGGTACTGGAGGAGAGGTTAGGACTGGAGGTACTGGAGGAGAGGTTAGGACTGGAGGTACTGGAGGAGAGGTTAGGACTGGAGGTACTGGAGGAGAGGTTAGGACTGGAGGTACTGGAGGAGAGGTTAGGACTGGAGGTACTGGAGGAGAGGTTAGGACTGGATGTACTGGAGGAGAGGTTAGGACTGGAGGTACTGGAGGAGAGGTTAGGACTGACTGGAGGTACTGGAGGAGAGGTTAGGACTGACTGGAGGTACTGGAGGAGAGGTTAGGACTGGAGGTACTGGAGGAGAGGTTAGGACTGGAGGAACTGGAGGAGAGGTTAGGACTGGAGGTACTGGAGGAGAGGTTAGGACTGGAGGTACTGGAGGAGAGGTTAGGACTGGAGGTACTGGAGGAGAGGTTAGGACTGGAGGTACTGGAGGAGAGGTTAGGACTGGAGGTACTGGAGGAGAGGTTAGGACTGGAGGTCCTGGAGGAGAGGTTAGGACTGGAGGTACTGGAGGAGAGGTTAGGACTGGAGATACTGGAGGAGAGGTTAGGACTGGAGGTACTGGAGGAGAGGTTAGGACTGGAGGTACTGGAGGAGAGGTTAGGACTGGAGGTACTGGAGGAGAGGTTAGGACTGGAGGTACTGGAGGAGAGGTTAGGACTGGAGGTACTGGAGGAGAGGTTAGGACTGGAGGTACTGGAGGAGAGGTTAGGACTGACTGGAGGCCATCTGGGTAGGGGCTGAGTGGGTTGGAGGAAAGGGAGACGGAAAAGGGAACAAAGTAGTGATCAGAGACCTGGAGGAGGGTTGCAGAGAGATTAGTAGGAGAACAGCCTCTAGTAAAGATGATGTCAAGTGTATTGCCTGCCTTGTGAGTTGGACGGGATTGGGAAAGGGTGAGGTCAAGAGTCAAGGAAGGGAAAGAGAGAGTTGGAAATACATGAATCGAATGCAGACGTCGGGAGGTTGAAGTCGCCAAGTACGAAGAGCGGTGAGCCATTGTCAGGAAATGAGCTTATCAAGGTGTCAAGCTCATTGAGGAACTCTAAGGGCACCTGGTGGGCGATAGATGACAATAATGTTAAACTTGAGTGGACAAGGAATTCAAATGAGATGGACAGGTGAGGGGGAGACAATAAAAAATCTCATTATGGAGAAATGAGTAGACCTGTGCCTCCACCGCGACGACCACATGCTCCTGGACTATGAGAGAAAACAGTCAGATGAATAGAGAGCAGCTGGAGTAGCAGTGTTCTCTGGGGGTGATCCACGTCTCCGTCAGGGACAAAAAGTCAAGGGACTGAAGGGCAGCACAGGCTGAGATGAACTCTGCGTTCTTGACCACAGATCGGTAGTTCCAAACGCTGCCAGAGACCAGGAATTCCACATGGGTTGTGCGTGCAGGGTAAACAATATTTAGAAGGGTTGCAGCCAAGGGGTGGGGAGTGTCTGTAAAGCCTACAGGGAGATGAACGAACAGGTATAGAAAACACACAGTTGACGAAGCTACAAAAGAGCGAAATTAGATCTGTAATTAACTAGGCAAGATACTCAGTGAGAGAGTGGCGCCTTCCTCTCTCCAACAACTCGGCAGAACCGTCTTCGTTTCGCCGACGGTCTTAGTTTTGCAATAAAACCTCCACAGATACAACCGCCGCTTACAGCTGCCGCTGAGAAACCAGGGGAGGCTGAAGAACTAATTACTGATTGACTAGGAGAGGTGGAGAGCATATCTCCCTGTACTAATTACTGATTGGAGAGCATATCTCCCTGTACTAATTACTGATTGACTAGGAGAGGTGGAGAGCATATCTCCCTGTACTAATTACTGATTGGAGAGCATATCTCCCTGTACTAATTACTGATTGACTAGGAGAGGAGGAGAGCATATCTCCCTGTACTAATTACTGATTGGCTAGGAGAGGTGGAGAGCATATCTCCCTGTACTAATTACTGATTGACTAGGAGAGGAGGAGAGCATATCTCCCTGTACTAATTACTGATTGACTAGGAGAGGAGGAGAGCATATCTCCCTGTACTAATTACTGATTGACTAGGAGAGGAGGAGAGCATATCTCCCTGTACTAATTACTGATTGGAGAGCATATCTCCCTGTACTAATTACTGATTGACTAGGAGAGGTGGAGAGCATATCTCCCTGTACTAATTACTGATTGACTAGGAGAGGAGGAGAGCATATCTCCCTGTACTAATTACTGATTGACTAGGAGAGGTGGAGAGCATATCTCCCTGTACTAATTACTGATTGACTAGGAGAGGTGGAGAGCATATCTCCCTGTACTAATTACTGATTGACTAGGAGAGGTGGAGAGCATATCTCCCTGTACTAATTACTGATTGGAGAGCATATCTCCCTGTACTAATTACTGATTGGAGAGCATATCTCCCTGTACTAATTACTGATTGGAGAGCATATCTCCCTGTACTAATTACTGATTGACTAGGAGAGGAGGAGAGCATATCTCCCTGTACTAATTACTGATTGGAGAGCATATCTCCCTGTACTAATTACTGATTGGAGAGCATATCTCCCTGTACTAATTACTGATTGAAGAATTTTGAAAAGAATAATGGACAAATGTTGTCCAATCCAGGTGTGGAAATCTCTTAGAGACTTACCCAGAAAGACTCACAGCTGTAATCAGCTGCCAACGATGCTTCTACAAAGTATTGACTCAGGGGTCTGAATACTTATGTAAATTAGATATTTCTGTATTTCATTTTCAATAAATTTGCAAACATTGTTTTCACATTATGGGGTGTTGTGTATAGGTGGGTGAGAAGAAACATATATTGAATCCATTTTTGAATTCAGGCTGTAACACAACTAAATGTGTTGTACATAGTACACACACCATAAACACACACACACACACACACACACACCATAAACACACACACACACACACACACACACACCATAAACACACACACACACACCATAAACACACACACACACACACACCATAAACACACACATACACCATAAACACACACACACACGCATCGATTCGTTCCTCTAATCAAACCAAATCGCACCAAATCGTCCCGAACTAAAACGTATGGTATCAGTCCATGTCTCTAGATACGTATGGTTCCTGTATGGTATCAGTCCATGTCTCTAGATACGTATGGCTCCTGGATGGTATCAGTCCATGTCTCTAGATACGTATGGCTCCTGGGTGGTATCAGTCCATGTCTCTAGATACGTATGGCTCCTGGATGGTATCAGTCCATGTCTCTAGATACGTATGGTTCCTGTATGGTATCAGTCCATGTCTCTAGATACGTATGGCTCCTGTATGGTATCAGTCCATGTCTCTAGATACGTATGGCTCCTGGATGGTATCAGTCCATGTCTCTAGATACGTATGGCTCCTGTATGGTATCAGTCCATGTCTCTAGATACGTATGGTTCCTGTATGGTATCAGTCCATGTCTCTAGATACGTATGGCATCAGTCCATGTCTCTAGATACGTATGGTTCCTGTATGGTATCAGTCCATGTCTCTAGATACGTATGGCTCCTGTATGGTATCAGTCCATGTCTCTAGATACGTATGGCTCCCGTATGGCATCAGTCCATGTCTCTAGATACGTATGGCTCCTGGATGGTATCAGTTCATGTCTCTAGATACGTATGGTTCCTGTATGGTATCAGTCCATGTCTCTAGATACGTATGGCTCCTGGATGGTATCAGTCCATGTCTCTAGATACGTATGGTTCCTGTATGGTATCAGTCCATATCTCTAGATACGTATGGCTCCTGGATGGTATCAGTCCATGTCTCTAGATACGTATGGCTCCTGGATGGTATCAGTCCATATCTCTAGATACGTATGGCTCCTGGATGGTATCAGTCCATGTCTCTAGATACGTATGGCTCCTGGATGGTATCAGTCCATGTCTCTAGATACGTATGGCTCCTGTATGGTAGATATGTATTGAATCGTCTTGAAAGGGAAAGATGCACATCCATACTGTTATATAGTTGTTAATTGTATAATGCTGTTTCATACCCTTACTGCACTACACATATCTAATACATGCTGTAAGTGGATTGATTGAACACATCGTTTCTAGCAGGACAGTGTCTCCACACAGTACACACTGGTAGGTAGCTATTAGGACTGGGTCGGCCTAGTTTCTAGCAGGACAGTATATACATATGAAATGGTTACCTGTGGTTTCCTCTGTTAGGTTGGAGTCTGTGTTAGATCCTGAACTAAACTAACGTTCCCGTCTGTCTGTGTCAGATCCTGTGTGTGGGTTGAGGCTGGTACATACACGCCAACGCAGAATCATAGGAGGAGAAAACTCACTGAGGTAAGGAGAGAGAGAGAGAGAGAGAGAGCGAGAGAGAGAGAGAGCGAGAGAGAGAGAGAGAGAGAGAGAGAGAGAGAGAGAGAGAGAGAGAGAGAGAGAGAGAGAGAGAGAGAGAGAGAGAGAGAGAGAGAGAGAGAGAGAGAGAGAGAGAGAGAGAGAGAGAGAGAGAGAGAGAGAGAGAGAGAGAGAGAGAGAGAGAGAGAGAGAGAAGAGAGAGAGAGAGAGAGAGAGAGAGAGAGAGAGAGAGAGAGAGAGAGAGAGAGAGAGAGAGAGAGAGAGAGAGAGAGAGAGAGGCATTAATTCCGACTGGTCAAGGCAGGGCGGTCCAATGTGGGTCTTTCTGTTTTCATCCTCTCCTTTTAATAAAGGACTCATTCACACCTGGACATCAGGTGTTTGTAATTAACTGCCAGGTAGAAACAAAAACCACTGGACACCCCTGGGTTACTGGACACCCCTGGGTTACTGGACACCCCTGGGTTACTGGACACCCACTGGACACCCCTGGGTTACTGGACACCCACTGGACACCCCTGGGTTACTGGACACCCACTGGACACCCCTGGGTTACTGGACACCCACTGAACACCCCTGGGTTACTGGACACCCACTGGACACCCCTGGGTTACTGGACACCCCTGGGATAAGGTTTGGGATAGAGTTAAAACTAAAACAACTCAATATATAATATAATGTATAATATATATATATATATATATATTAAGGTTTGAGTTAAAACCCCCCCAAAATTAACGAGTGCCTAGCACTGAGATTGAACCCGCCATCCTCGGCGCCGGAGCTCGCGGCTTGCGCCCATCCGCCATCCCCGTCCACAACACCCCAGCAAGCCGGGACCTTACGAGATGATAATAGTGCTCACTGTTGCCCCTAGTGGCCGGTTCCGAAAGCATTCTGCCGATGTCCTGGGGACCTGGACGAACGTCGAATACTGCATTGAATCTGGTGTAACCTCCCTGGAGACCTGGACGAACGTCGAATACTGCATTGAATCTGGTGTAACCTCCCTGGGGACCTGGACCAACGTCTAATAATGGATCTGGTGTAACCTCCCTGGGGACCTGGACCAACGTCTAATAATGGATCTGGTGTAACCTCCCTGGGGACCTGGACCAACGTCTAATAATGGATCTGGTGTAACCTCCCTGGGGACCTGGACCAACGTCTAATAATGGATCTGGTGTAACCTCCCTGGGGACCTGGACCAACGTCTAATAATGGATCTTGTGTAACCTCCCTGGAGACCAGGACCAACGTCTAATAATGGATCTGGTGTAACCTCCCTGGAGACATGGACCGACGTCTAATAATGGATCTGGTGTAACCTCCCTGGAGACCTGGACCGACGTCTAATAATGGATCTGGTGTAACCTCCCTGGGGACCTGGACCAACGTCTAATAATGGATCTGGTGTAACCTCCCTGGGGACCTGGACCAACGTCTAATAATGGATCTGGTGTAACCTCCCTGGGGACCTGGACCAACGTCTAATAATGGATCTGGTGTAACCTCCCTGGGGACCTGGACCAACGTCTAATAATGGATCTGGTGTAACCTCCCTGGAGACCTGGACCAACGTCTAATAATGGATCTGGTGTAACCTCCCTGGGGACCTGGACCAACGTCTAATAATGGATCTGGTGTAACCTCCCTGGAGACCTGGACCAACGTCTAATAATGGATATTGTGTAACCTCCCTGGAGACCTGGACCAACGTCTAATAATGGATCTGGTGTAAGCTCCCTGGGGACCTGGACCAACGTCTAATAATGGATCTTGTGTAACCTCCCTGGAGACATGGACCAACGTCTAATAATGGATCTTGTGTAACCTCCCTGGAGACATGGACCAACGTCTAATAATGGATCTGGTGTAACCTCCCTGGAGACCTGGACCAACGTCTAATAATGGATCTGGTGTAACCTCCCTGGGGACCTGGACCAACGTCTCATAATGGATCTGGTGTAACCTCCCTGGGGACCTGGACCAACGTCTAATAATGGATCTGGTGTAACCTCCCTGGGGACCTGGACCAACGTCTAATAATGGATCTGGTGTAACCTCCCTGGGGACATGGACCAACGTCTAATAATGGATCTGGTGTAACCTCCCTGGGGACCTGGACCAACGTCTAATAATGGATCTGGTGTAACCTCCCTGGGGACCTGGACCAATGTCTCATAATGGATCTGGTGTAACCTCCCTGGGGACCTGGACCAACGTCTAATAATGGATCTTGTCCCGAAGCCACTCCTGCGTTGTCTTGGCTGTGTGCTTAGGGTCGTTGTCCTGTTGGAAGGTGAACCTTCGCCCCAGTCTGAGGTCCTGAGCACTCTGGGAGCAGGTTTTCATCAAGGATCTCTCTGTACTTTGCTCCGTTCATCTTCCCCTCGATCCTGACTAGTCTCCCAGTCCCTGCCGCTGAAAAACATCCCTTTAGGTGCCTTTTATGGCCACTCTACCATAAAGGCCTAATTGGTGGAGTGCTGCAGAGATGGTTGTCCTTCTGGAAGGTTCTACCATCTCCACAGAGGAACTCTGGAGCTCGGTCAGAGTGACCATCGGGTTCTTGGTCACCTTTCTGACCAAGGCCCTTCTCCCCCGATTGCTCAGTTTGGCCGGGCGGCCAGCTCTAGGAAGAGTCTTGGTGGTTCCAGACTTCTTCCATTTAAGAATGATGGAGGCCACTGTATTCTTGGGGACCTTCAATGCTGCAGACATTTTTTGGTACCTTTCCCCAGATCTGTGCCTCGACACAATCCTGTCTCGGAGCTCTACGGACAATTCCTTTGACCTCATGGCTTGGTTTTTGCTCTGACATGCACTGTCAACTGTGGGACGTTATATAGACAGATGTGTGCCTTTCCAAATCATGTCCAATCAATTGTATTTACCACAGGTGGACTCCAATCAAGTTGTAGAAACATTTCAAGGATGATCCATGGAAACAGGATGCACCTGAGCTAAATGTCATGTCTCATAGCAAAGGGTCTGAATGCTTATGTAAATAAGGTTTTCAGTTTTTTATTTTTTATAAATGTGCAAACATTTCTAAAAACCTGTTATCGGTTTGTCATTATGGGGTATTGTGTGTAGATTGATGAGGATTTTTTTTTTTTTAATCCATTTTAGAATAAGGCCGTAACGTAACAAAATGTGGGAAAAGTCAAGGGGTCTGAATACATTCCGAATGCACTGTGTATTGTATAATTGTACACGAGACAGAGTATATACTACTATTTCTATTCTATAATGTGTGTGTGTGTGTGTGTGTGTTCAGGGGAGGCTGGCCATGGCAGGCTGCAGTGCGTCTAAGAGGCTCTCGGGGGGACGGCAGGTTGGTGTGTGGAGCGACTCTCATCAACTCCTGTTGGATACTCACCTCAGCTCACTGCTTTAAGAGGTAACACTCAGCTCAGCTCACTGCTTTAAGAGGTAACGCTCAGCTCAGCTCACTGCTTTAAGAGGTAACACTCAGCTCAGCTCACTGCTTTAAGAGGTAACACTCAGCTCAGCTCACTGCTTTAAGAGGTAACACTCAGCTCAGCTCACTGCTTTAAGAGGTAACACTCAGCTCAGCTCACTGCTTTAAGAGGTAACACTCAGCTCAGCTCACTGCTTTAAGAGGTAACACTCAGCTCAGCTCACTGCTTTAAGAGGTAACACTCAGCTCAGCTCACTGCTTTAAGAGGTAACACTCAGCTCAGCTCACTGCTTTAAGAGGTAACACTCAGCTCAGCTCACTGCTTTAAGAGGTAACACTCAGCTCAGCTCGCTGCTTTAAGAGGTAACACTCAGCTCAGCTCACTGCTTTAAGAGGTAACACTCAGCTCAGCTCACTGCTTTAAGAGGTAACACTCAGCTCAGCTCACTGCTTTAAGAGGTAACACTCAGCTCAGCTCAGCTCAGCTCAGCTCACTGCTTTAAGAGGTAACACTCAGCTCAGCTCACTGCTTTAAGAGGTAACACTCAGCTCAGCTCACTGCTTTAAGAGGTAACACTCAGCTCAGCTCGCTGCTTTAAGAGGTAACACTCAGCTCAGCTCACTGCTTTAAGAGGTAACACTCAGCTCAGCTCAATGCTTTAAGAGGTAACACTCACCTCAGCTCACTGCT
>NW_025533625.1:60000-110000 GCF_020615455.1 Coregonus clupeaformis
TAACATGAATGTAAACACATTTGTGAACACAATTTGAGAGAAATCAGCTTTTTGTGCATATGGAACATTTCTGGGATCTTTAATTTCAGCTCATGAAACATGGGACCAACACTTTACATGTTGCGTTTATATTTTAGTTCAGTGTATATATGATTCAGATAAAGATATAGAAAGTCATTCAACCTAATATGATCAATTAAATGTCTAGATTAGTGAATTGCTGTATGTCTGGGTTTTATTGTTAAGCCTTGTCCTGGACTCAAACACATTTTCACAATCTCTATTGAACTTATTTTGGGTCCAGGATTAGGTTTAATCTGTATGTGTCCGGGAAACCAGCCCTTGAAGCACTTTATAATTTAGAATAGAGATTATAGAATTGTTTCTACAGTTGACTGATCAGGTTCAGATATTCCCCTGTTTCTACAGTTGACTGATCAGGTTCAGATATTCCCTGTTTCTACAGTTGACTGAACAGGTTCAGATATTCCCTGTTTCTACAGTTGACTGATCAGGTTCAGATATTCCCCTGTTTCTACAGTTGACTGATCAGGTTCAGATATTCCCCTGTTTCTACAGTTGACTGATCAGGTTCAGATATTCCCCTGGTTCTACAGTTGACTGATCAAGTTCAGATATTCCCTGGTTCTACAGTTGACTGATAAGGATCAGATATTCCCTGTTTCTACAGTTGACTGATCAGGTTCAGATAAATATTAAAGGGGAAATCTGGGACTGGGACATCCATTTACGGGATGGCTGTTTTGTTGTTCGAATCCTAGATTGTCCCTTTAAACTAGTGCCGTTTTAACAGGCCATTATTACAGATTTATCTGGATTTTTTTGTTGGTATTCTGTCTCTCACTGTTCAAATAAACCTACCATTAAAATTATAGACTGATCACGTCTTTGTCAGTGGGCAAACGTACAAAATCAGCAGGGGATCAAATACTTTTTTCCCCTCACTGTATCTCTGCAGGCAAACACTCACAGTCTAAATTGGGTACTTCCGAGTTTGAAGAGTGTCACCTTTCAATACTGCTGACAGAAATAGAGATGGTACTCACACACACATAGAAGCATTCACACACACACACACACACTCAGATGTAGACACAGGAATATGGAGATGGTATCGTCACCCCTAAAGATACAACAGGTCAACTAACCACAGATCTAGAGAACAACTAGATATTCTATCAGTTAGGAAAGCAAACGGTCTGTCACCCAGAATAGGAGAGAATATGTTCTGTTAAATGTGTTCTGCTCTGGGATGATCACTCTGTGTGTGTGTGTGTGTGTGTGTACCTGTATGTGTGTGTGTGTGTGTATGAGCTCTATCTGTGGTGTGGTTGAAAGTTCTGCCAGGGAAGTGCGTAGGATTCCCAGGTTCAAGTTCTGTTTCCGGAACGATCTGTGTTTGTAACAGGAGACAGGGTTTGGCAGGAAGGCTCTTCTGCTCCTCTCTTCTCCTCTTCTCTCTCCTCTCTCCTCCCTCCTCTCTCCTCTCTCCTCCCTCCTCTCCTCTCCTCTCTCCTCTCCTCTCTCCTCTCCTCTCCTCTCCTCTCCTCTCCTCTCCTCTCCTCTCCTCTCCTCTCCTCTCCTCTCCTCTCCTCTCCTCTCCTCTCCTCTCCTCTCCTCTCCTCTCCTCTCTCTCCTCTCCTCTCCTCTCCTCTCCTCTCTCCTCTCTCCTCTCTCCTCTCTCCTCTCTCCTCTCTCCTCTCTCCTCTCTCCTCTCTTCTCTCTTCTCTCTTCTCTCTTCTCTCTTCCCTCTCCTCACCTCTCCTCTCCTCTCTCCTCTCTCCTCTCTCCTCTCCTCTCCTCTCTCCTCCAGGTACATTTCCATTTTAATCAGTTAGCAGACGCTCTTATAAAGAGCCACTTACAGGAGTAATTAGGGTTAAGTGCCTTGCTCAAGGGCACATCGACAGATTTTTCACCTAGTCATCTCGGGGATTCAAACTGGCGCAACGCTCTTAACCACTTAACCTGCCACCCCCAAACTAAAATTCTCCTCCAGGTATGGGAACAGAACTAAACAGATCTACCAAACTGTAAAACTCTCCTCCCTCCTCCAGGTATGGGAACAGAACTAAACAGATCTACCAAACTGTAAAACTCTCCTCCCTCCTCCAGGTATGGGAACAGAACTAAACAGATCCACCAAACTGTAAAACTCTCCCCTCTCCTCCAGGTATGGGAACAGAACTAAACAGATCTACCAAACTGTAAAACTCTCCTCCCTCCTCCAGGTATGGGAACAGAACTAAACAGATCCACCAAACTGTAAAACTCTCCTCTGTCCTCCAGGTATGGGAACAGAACTAAACAGATCTACCAAACTGTAAAACTCAACCTCTGTCCTCCAGGTATGGGAACAGAACTAAACAGATCCACCAAACTGTAAAACTCTCCTCTGTCCTCCAGGTATAGGAACAGAACTAAACAGATCTACCAAACTGTAAAACTCAACCTCTGTCCTCCAGGTATGGGAACAGAACTAAACAGATCTACCAAACTGTAAAACTCAACCTCTGTCCTCCAGGTATGGGAACAGAACTAAACAGATCTACCAAACTGTAAAACTCTCCTCTGTCCTCCAGGTATGGGAACAGAACTAAACAGATCTACCAAACTGTAAAACTCTCCTCTGTCCTCCAGGTATGGGAACAGAACTAAACAGATCTACCAAACTGTAAAACTCTCCCCTCTCCTCCAGGTATGGGAACAGTACTAAACAGTACAAGGTGAGGGTTGGGGACTACCATTCTCTGGTTCCAGAGGAGTTTGAGGAGGAGTACGCCGTCGATCAGATCATCCTGCACCCTAGCTACCGTGCCCATAGCAATGACTATGACCTGGCGTTGGTGCGTCTGTCGCCGGGCGTGGCGGGGAAGGGCCGGGGCCGCTGCGTGACGTTCAGTCGGAACGTCCTGCCCGCCTGCCTGCCGCTCCGCAAGGAGAGAGTCCTGAAACAGGCTTCCAACTGTCACATCACAGGCTGGGGGGACACAGGTGAGGGGAGGGGAGGGGAGGGGAGGGGAGTGGGGAGGGGAGGGGAGGGGAGAGTGGTGCGGTGCTGTGCTGGTGTGGTGTGGTGTGGTGTGGTGTGGTGTGGTGTGGTGTGGGGAGGGGAGGGGAGGGGAGAGGAGGGGAGAGTGGTGCGGTGCGGTGCGGTGCTGTGCTGTGCTGTGGTGTGGTGCGGTGTGTGAAAGAGAGAGATCTTGGTTTAGTCAGAAGAACAGAGAGCTGACACATCTGTTAGTGATGCTATACTGTCATAATGACATCATCACTCACACCAGCGTTCAAACAGACACTGACCAGCTTGACGCTCACACAGAGTTCACTAATGACTGTTTAGTTCACTAATGACTGTTTAGTTCACTAATGGCTGTTTAGTTCACTAATGACTGTTTGGTTTGTCTATCTGATAGAGAAGATTAAAGGACCAGTGGAATGTTAATTGTCCAGTGGAATGTTAATTGTCCAGTGGAATGTTAATTGTCCAGTGGAATGTTAATTGTCCAGTGGAATGTTAATTGTCCAGTGGAATGTTAATTGTCCAGTGGAATGTTAATTGTCTATCTGATAGAGCAGATTAAAGGACCAGTGGAATGTTAATTGTCCAGTGGAATGTTAATTGTCCAGTGGAATGTTAATTGTCTATCTGATAGAGCAGATTAAAGGACCAGTGGAATGTTAATTGTCCAGTGGAATGTTAATTGTCTATCTGTGTGTGTATATGTGTGTCCTCCAGGTCGGTCCTACTCTAAGACCCTCCAGCAGGCTCCTCTCTCCCTTCTCCCCCGTCGTCACTGCCAACAGCGTTACCATGGAGCCTTCACTAGCCGCATGCTCTGTGCCGGGACAGACAGCCAATCAGAGCGCCGCGTGGACAGTTGCCGTGGGGACAGCGGCGGCCCGTTGGTGTGTGAGCGTCCGGGCGGAGGGTGGGTAGTGTACGGTGTGACATCATGGGGTCACGCCTGTCGCATGCAACACTCACCTGGCGTCTACACTAAAGTCTCCGCCTTCACACCCTGGATACACAAGGTGATTGGACAATGAGAGGGATACAGGAACTGTATCTCTAAGGTGATTGGACAATGGGAGGAATACAGGAAGTGGATCTGCAAGGTGATTGGACAATGGGATAGGGGCATGAAGGGACGACAGCCAATGTGAGACAGTGGTAGATAACGGACTGGCCAATTGAGAAGGACTATATTTGGAGCTTGTGATTTGATTGGTCAGTGAAAGTGGTTTCAAACCAGTTGAAAGGCTTGACCAATCTCCCCCCTGTCTCTCTTTCATAACCACCCCTCCCTCCTTTTTCTTCTCTCTCTTCCTCCTCTTCCCTCTCTCCTCTCCTCTACACAACCTGAATCCTCTTCCTCCTCTCCTCTCCTCTCCACAACCTGAATCCTCTTCCCTCTCTCCTCTCCTCTCCTCTCCACAACCTGAATCCTCTTCCCTCTCTCCTCTCGTCTACACAACCTGAATCCTCTTCCCTCTCTCCTCTCCACAACCTGAATCCTCTTCCCTCTCTCCTCTCCTCTCCTCTCCTCTCCACAACCTGAATCCTCTTCCCTCTCTCCTCTCCTCTCCTCTACACAACCTGAATCCTCTTCACTCTCTCCTCTCCTCTCCTCTACACAACCTGAATCCTCTTCCCTCTCTCCTCTCCTCTACACAACCTGAATCCTCTTCCCTCTCTCCTCTCCTCAACCTGAATCCTCTTCCCTCTCTCCTCTCCTCTCCACAACCTGAATCCTCTTCCCTCTCTCCTCTCCTCTACACAACCTGAATCCTCTTCCCTCTCTCCTCTCCTCTCCTCTCCACAACCTGAATCATCTTCCCTCTCTCCTCTCCTCTCCTCTCCACAACCTGAATCCTCTTCCCTCTCTCCTCTCCTCTCCTCTACACAACCTGAATCCTCTTCCCTCTCTCCTCTCCTCTCCTCTCCACAACCTGAATCCTCTTCCCTCTCTCCTCTCCTCTCCTCTACACAACCTGAATCCTCTTCATCAGCGCTTGTTTTATTTAACCCTTTGAGGTAACACTATTTTGTTTTCCCAGATTCAGGTTAAGTCAACTCCTGGTTTGAAACACTCAGTGGGATATTCTGAACTAGACTTAATCTGAAGCCTTTACTGTATTAACTAGGAACCAAACGGAACCAAACCGGGAGGGACCTAGCTGACGTCGTCTATTATCAACAAAATGTTTTGCTAGGCTTTTCTACAGTGTGGACTAATGAACACGCCCCCAGACAACCAGTCTTCAATGTTCCATTGTTCTACGAATGACCTTATGGTCCTCTGTAGCTCAAAGCGTCTGCTAAATGGCATATTATTATATTATTATTATTATGAAAGAAACTACAGGCGCAGCACGTTGTTGTTGACGTCACACTCCTAAGGAATGATGGGGACCACAGCATGGAAAGGACTATGTACTGAATACACACACACACACACACACACACACACACGACAACATTACCGAGCGCTATCTCTTAGTACTATAAAGGTGAAGGTGGAGACTTTTCACTGTCTAGTCTACACCTGTCGTTTACGAAGCATGTGACTGATACAATCTGATTTGGTTTGTTGTTGTTTAATGTTCAGTTGTTATTTGATCCAACCTCCGAGTCCGACAGCTAAACTGTTTATCAAACAGATTCAGATGGCACCCTATTCCCTATATAGTGCACTACTTTAGACCAGAGAATGGCACCCTATTCCCTATATAGTGCACTACTTTAGACCAGAGCCCTATGACACCCTATTCCCTATATAGTGCACTACTTTAGACCAGAGCCCTATGGCACCCTATTCCCTATATAGTGCACTACTTTAGACCAGAGCCCTATGACACCCTATTCCCTATATAGTACACTACTTTAGACCAGAGAATGGCACCCTATTCCCTATATAGTGCACTACTTTAGACCAGAGAATGGCACCCTATTCCCTATATAGTGCACTACTTTAGACCAGAGAATGGCACCCT
This sequence comes from Coregonus clupeaformis, assembly GCF_020615455.1. NCBI lineage: Eukaryota > Metazoa > Chordata > Actinopteri > Salmoniformes > Salmonidae > Coregonus > Coregonus clupeaformis. The sequence continues at coordinate 66,019 of NW_025533625.1, forward strand.
ATTCCCTATATAGTGCACTACTTTAGACCAGAGAATGGTACCCTATTCCCTATATAGTGCACTACTTTAGACCAGAGAATGGCACCCTATTCCCTATATAGTGCACTACTTTAGACCAGAGAATGGAACCCTATTCCCTATATAGTGCACTACTTTAGACCAGAATATGGCACCCTATTCCCTATATAGTGCACTACTTTAGACCAGAGAATGGAACCCTATTCCCTATATAGTGCACTACTTTAGACCAGAGAATGGCACCCTATTCCCTATATAGTGCACTACTTTAGACCAGAGAATGGCACCCTATTCCCTATATAGTGCACTACTTTAGACCAGAGAATGGCACCCTATTCCCTATATAGTGCACTACTTTAGACCAGAGAATGGCACCCTATTCCCTATATAGTGCACTACTTTAGACCAGAGCCCTATGGCACCCTATTCCCTATATAGTGCACTACTTTAGACCAGAGCCCTATGGCACCCTATTCCCTATATAGTGCACTACTTTAGACCAGAGCCCTATGGCACCCTATTCCCTATATAGTGCACTACTTTAGACCAGAGCCCTATGGCACCCTATTCCCTATATAGTGCACTACTTTAGACCAGAGCCCTATGGCACCCTATCCCCTATATAGTGCACTACTTTAGACCAGAGCCCTATGACACCCTATTCCCTATATAGTACACTACTTTAGACCAGAGCCCTATGACACCCTATTCCCTATATAGTGCACTACTTTAGACCAGAGCCCTATGACACCCTATTCCCTATATAGTACACTACTTTAGACCAGAGCCCTATGACACCCTATTCCCTATATAGTGCACTACTTTAGACCAGAGAATGGCACCCTATTCCCTATATAGTGCACTACTTTAGACCAGAGAATGGCACCCTATTCCCTATATAGTGCACTACTTTAGACCAGAGAATGGCACCCTATTCCCTATATAGTGCACTACTTTAGACCAGAGAATGACACCCTATTCCCTATATAGTGCACTACTTTAGACCAGAGAATGGCACCCTATACCCTATATAGTGCACTACTTTAGACCAGAGAATGGCACCCTATTCCCTATATAGTGCACTACTTTAGACCAGAGAATGGCACCCTATTCCCTATATAGTGCACTACTTTAGACCAGAGAATGGCACCCTATTCCCTATATAGTGCACTACTTTAGACCAGAGAATGGCACCCTATTCCCTATATAGTGCACTACTTTAGACCAGAGAATGACACCCTATTCCCTATATAGTGCACTACTTTAGACCAGAGAATGGCACCCTATACCCTATATAGTGCACTACTTTAGACCAGAGAATGGCACCCTATTCCCTATATAGTGCACTACTTTAGACCAGAGCCCTATGACACCCTATACCCTATATAGTGCACTACTTTAGACCAGAGCCCTATGACACCCTATACCCTATATAGTGCACTACTTTAGACCAGAGCCCTATGGCACCCTATTCCCTATATAGTGCACTACTTTAGACCAGAGCCCTATGACACCCTATTCCCTATATAGTGCACTACTTTAGACCAGAGCCCTATGACACCCTATTCCCTATATAGTGCACTACTTTAGACCAGAGCCCTATGACACCCTATTCCCTATATAGTGCACTACTTTAGACCAGAGCCCTATGACACCCTATTCCCTATATAGTGCACTACTTTAGACCAGAGCCCTATGACACCCTATTCCCTATATAGTGCACTACTTTAGACCAGAGCCCTATGACACCCTATTCCCTATATAGTGCACTACTTTAGACCAGAGCCCTATGACACCCTATTCCCTATATAGTACACTACTTTTGACCAGTAGTGTGATGCATAGGGAATATAGTGCCATTGTCTCCATGTACTTTATCCTTGTTGTGTACTTGTATACTTTCGTACTTGTAGTATCGTGTTTCTTAGTAGTAATCTTTCTCTGTCAGATGATTGGTTAATAGGAACAGCACACCAGTATGTAATGTTAGGTCTTGCGTTGTTTCTTGTTGTGTTATTTAAACTCATCCAGTAGTTTTGTGACTGTTAGTGTTGCTATGGTGACGGACCGATCAGGTTTTCAAACCCCGGGTCGTCACCGTTTTGAGAGATAACATCCCAAGGCTTTAGTTCAGAGGCACTAGCAACTGGTCTTCAGGTGTTCTCAGGCAAGGCTACTCGCCGAGGTCTCTAGTGGGAGACCAGGGTTCAGATCCTATCCTGCTCAGTGCACTACATAAGGAATAGGGTGCCATTTGGGCCAGGGTTCAGATCCTATCCAGCTCAGTGCACTACATAAGGAATAGGGTGCCATTTGGACCAGGGTTCAGATCCTATCCTGCTCAGTGCACTACATAAGGAATAGGGTGCCATTTGGACCAGGGTTCAGATCCTATCCTGCTCAGTGCACTACATAAGGAATAGGGTGCCATTTGGACCAGGGTTCAGATCCTATCCTGCTCAGTGCACTACATAAGGAATAGGGTGCCATTTGGGACACTACATAAGGAATAGGGTGCCATTTGGGACACTACATAAGGAATAGGGTGCCATTTGGGACACTACATAAGGAATAGGGTGCCATTTGGGACACTACATAAGGAATAGGGTGCCATTTGGGGCACTACATAAGGAATAGGGTGCCATTTGGGACACTACATAAGGAATAGGGTGCCATTTGGGACACTACATAAGGAATAGGGTGCCATTTGGGACACTACATAAGGAATAGGGTGCCATTTGGGGCACTACATAAGGAATAGGGTGCCATTTGGGACACTACATAAGGAATAGGGTGCCATTTGGGACACTACATAAGGAATAGGGTGCCATTTGGGATGCAAACCCCCGTCTGTGTTGACTCAATGTACTGTTGCCTCATAAAACTAGGATTTTGTAAGAACTTTGTGTGTGTTTTTGACTGTCTAACGGTTATCTGATCTCTCATCTCGTATCATTTAGGATCCTAACACATCCAAACACTTCCTGTTATATATATAATTTAGGATCCTAACACATCCAAACACTTCCTGTTATATCATTTAGGATCCTAACACATCCAAACACTTCCTGTTATATCATTTAGGATCCTAACACATCCAAACACTTCCTGTTATATCATTAAGGATCCTAACACATCCAAACACGTCCTGTTATATCATTTAGGATCCTAACACATCCAAACACTTCCTGTTATATCTTTTAGGATCCTAACACATCCAAACACTTCCTGTTATATCATTTAGGATCCTAACACATCCAAACACTTCCTGTTATATCATTTAGGATCCTAACACATCCAAACACTTCCTGTTATATCATTTAGGATCTTAACACATCCAAACACTTCCTGTTATATCATTTAGGATCCTAACACATCCAAACACTTCCTGTTATATCATTTAGGATCCTAACACATCCAAACACTTCCTGTTATATCATTTAGGATCCTAACACATCCAAACACTTCCTGTTATATCATTTAGGATCCTAACACATCCAAACACTTCCTGTTATATCATTTAGGATCCTAACACATCCAAACACTTCCTGTTATATCATTTAGGATCCTAACACATCCAAACACTTCCTGTTATATCATTTAGGATCCTAACACATCCAAACACTCCTGTCAGAATACAAGCTACTCCTCTCTTCCTGTTGTTAAATGTCTCTCTCTCTCTCTCTCTTGCCCCCCCTCTGTCTCTATAACTTGCGCCCCCCCTCCATCTCTCTCTCTTGCCCCCCTCCATCTCTCTCTCTCTTGCCCCCCTCCATCTCTCTCTCTCTCTTGCCCCCCTGTCTCTATAACTTGCCCCCCCTCCATCTCTCTCTCTCGCCCCCCCCCTCTCTCTCTTGCCCCTTTGTCTCTATAACTTGCCCCCCTCCATCTCTCTCTCTCTCTTGCCCCCCCTCTGTCTCTATAACTTGCGCCCCCCCGTCTCTATAACTTGCCCCCCTCCATCTCGCTCTCTCTCTTGCCCCCCATCTGTCTTTATAACTTGCGCCCCCTCCATCTCTCTCTCTCTCTCTTGCCCCCCTCCATCTCTGTCTCTCTCTCCTGCCCCCCCTGTCTCTATAACTTTTAGTATCTACTGTTAGTCTGAACAACAAACCTATCTTAGTTCTCTCTCTAACAGGTAGCACAGCCCTGTCAAATAATACCTTGTGGAATGACAGTCATTATGTGTGTGTGTGTTTCCTGAATAAGCAGACATGTTGACATGACACACAGTTCAGAGCTTTGGCTGGGACAAACAGGCCTTTATGTTACACACACCTCACTAGGGTGTGATAGACAGGCCAATGTTCACAGCAGTGTTACGGACAGAACACCTTCAAAACATCCTTCCATCTCTCCCTTCATCTCTCCATCTAACCCTCTCTCCCTCCATCTCTCCATCTAACCCACTCTCCCTCCATCTCTCCCTCCATCTCTCCATCTAACCCACTCTCCCTCCATCTCTCCATCTAACCCTCTCTCCCTCCATCTCTCCATCTAACCCTCTCTCCCTCCATCTCTCCATCTAACCCTCTCTCCATCTCTCCCTCCATCTCTCCATCTAACCCACTCTCCCTCCATCTCTCCATCTAACCCTCTCTCCCTCCATCTCTCCCTTCATCTCTCCATCTAACCCTCTCTCCCTCCATCTCTCCATCTAACCCACTCTCCCTCCATCTCTCCCTTCATCTCTCCATCTAACCCTCTCTCCCTCCATCTCTCCATCTAACCCTCTCTCCCTCCATCTCTCCATCTAACCCTCTCTCCCTCCATCTCTCCATCTAACCCTCTCTCCATCTCTCCCTCCATCTCTCCATCTAACCCTCTCTCCCTCCATCTCTCCATCTAACTCTCTATCCCTCCATCTCTCCCTCCATCTCTCCATCTAACCCTCTCTCCCTCCATCTCTCCATCTAACCCTCTCTCCCTCCATCTCTCCATCTAACCCTCTCTCCCTCCATCTCTCCATCTAACTCTCTATCCCTCCATCTCTCCATCTAACCCTCTCTCCCTCCATCTCTCCCTCCATCTCTCCCTCAATCTCTCCATCTAACTCTCTATCCCTCCATCTCTCCATCTAACCCTCTCTCCCTCCATCTCTCCATCTAACCCTCTATCCCTCCATCTCTCTCTCTTTCAAATCACTACCATAAAATGTTTTACATTTTACATTTTCGTCATTTAGCAGATGCTCTTATCCAGAGCGACTTACAAATTGGTAACCTTTTTAATGACCTTAGATCAGTGTAATGGATGCACGCACGACTGTAAGTCGCTTTGGATAAAAGCTTCTGCTAAATGGCATATCATATTATTATTATATAGTATATTATCAGTGTCTAGGGCCAAACTTCATCCTTCTATGTAAAGCAATAGCTGGGTCATTCCATGAAATGACTGCCTTTTGTGTCCCTTTGATATTTTAAGTAGTTTAAAAGCCTGTTATGTTCAACGCAGTGCCCTTTTAATATAGACCACGTGGAGAATTCAATATATCAGATTTTTTATATCAACAAAGACTTGCTAAAGTGCGAAAATTCCGCATTTTGACATGTCCCTCCGTGCACTGTGTGACTTCCAGGAAGATTTTAACCCACTTAACCCCAAAATATCTCAAAGTTTTCACCGTAGTTATTTTGTTCCTTTGACATTGTCATTTATGAAGATTATTTTTTATTTCATGTGAGTAGTGATTCATTTTAAGATACTGTTGGGAATGGACTCGTAAGTAAGCATTTCACTGTAAAGTCTACACCTGTTGTATTTAGCGCATGTGACCAATACAAATGTATTTGAATTGTTTTATTAAAATTCATTAAAATGTCCCTTATTTTAAGGTCAACCCTGTTATGTGAACTGAACTCTCATTTTAATATTAATAATTTTAATATTGAACACTTAATCAGAGTAAAAGCAGGTGAGCTGGTCTTTTTGGCCATTTTCTGGTGTTTTGTGTTGGAAAACTGAGTGGGTCGAGCATCACACGCCAACCCTGTTACCCATCGATAGACAGGCTAGAAATGTTTTAAACATCTAACGTTAGCTATGTGTTTGCCTCAACTTAAGGTAGCTATTAGCATAACGAACATATTACCTAGCAAACTATCACGCCTTGTGTTTTATTGTTTACAAAACGACTGGATTCTTCTAAAGTGAGCTAATGTAACTTGCTGCTAGCTAGCTGACTAGCTAACAATCGTAGTTTACTGTAAATGTTGTTGTATTTGCTATGTGACAGTGGAGCTAGGACAATTGATCTTGATTGGGTTGAGTGGAAAAAGCTAACATTAACTAGTTACCCATAGATAGACAGGCTAGAAATGTTTTAACAATTATTATTTTTTTGTGAAGCTTGCATTCAATTGCCCCTCCCTGTTGAACAACCCTGCTCCTAGATCACAAGCAGATTACAACAGAGGTTTCTGTGATCTTGGCTGCATCCCAATAATCTCTCTTTCCTCCTGAAGTCCACACCTTCACTACTGCCCACAACATCTGAAAAGCATTTGGATCGGTAGAGGCATGGGGCTAGAGGAAGTTTACGCCACTTTGGGCGGAAGGAGAGAGAATTGAGACAAAGCCCCTATTTTTTGACGATCATTATTCAAGTGCGTTCACACAGTGGAATAACGTGACACGACACCACCATCTTGTGGTCGCCCGTCTACTCATTGAAACCAGCAGGAAGAGGGACGCGATGTCTTCTGTCGTTGGAGGAGGACACAACAGTGACGCAAATCACAAGCGCAGCAGTCGCGCCGGTCGACGTCATCAGAAGGCGATTAAACGTTCATGTTTTCGAGGGAAGTTAGCTTTTTCCCCGACCCCTCCCACCAGAAAACAGTTTTTCAAGCATTTTGTAAACTAACGAAATACTTTATAAAACTATCACCGAACCACCGATAAAAAGAAATGAATAGTCGCCTACAGGAAATACGGGAAAAGCAGAAGCTGCGACGCCAGCTTCTAGCTCAACAGGTAGCTATAGCTAGGATACTAGCTAGCAAGCTAACATGCGTTGTCTTGTTTACAAGCGAGCTTTTAGCCTGGGGAAGATGCTATGTATCTAGATACTTAACTACTGTGAACGTAGCTTGTTAGTTGACTAACATTCGTAGCTAATGTAGACATCTAACGTTAGCTATGTGTTTGGCTTAACTTAAGGTAGCTATTGGCGTAACGAACATATTACCTAGCAAACTAACACGCCTTGTGTTTCTTGCTTACAAACGACTGGATTCTTCTAAAGTGAGCTAATGTAACTTGCTGCTAGCTACCAGTCGTAGTTACTGTAAATGTTGTTGTATTTGCTATGTGACAGTGGAGCTAGGACAATTGATCTTGATTGAGTGGAAAAAGCTAACATTAACTAGTTAAACAGCGCATGATAGTAGACCAAGTATCTTTAACAACTCAGAATAGGTACGTTAGCTAGCTATTGTTCGCCCTAGACATTAGTTATACTGTTATGATGTAATAGAGCATTTGTGCATACTTTGTAGTTTGCTAACAGAGTGATCCCTTCTAGCTGATCCAGGATCTCGGTGCATTAGAGGCCTCTAACGCCCAAAAAGCTCAGATTCAAACTCCTATTAACCAGCTCTGCAAGCGTTAATGTCAAAATGTGTTGATCACCAAATATGGAGTTTCGCTGAGAAACTATCTTCATTTTCTCCTGTTACGCCGGTATATATACTGAACAAAAATATAAATGCAACATGTAAAGTCCCATGTTTCATGAGCTGAAATGAAACATCCCAGAAATGTTCCATATGCACCAAAAGCTTATTCATCTCAAATTGTGCACACATTTGCTTACATCCCTGTTAGTGAGCATTTTTCCTTTGCCAAGATAATCCATCCACCTGACAGGTGTGGCATATCAAGAAGCTGATTAAACAGTATGGTCATTACACAGGTGCACCTTGTGCTGGGGACAATAAAAGGCCACTCTAAAATGTGCAGTTTTCTAACAACACAATGCCACAGATGTCTCAAGTTGAGGGAGCATGCACGAATGTCCACCAGAGCTGTTGACTTCTCTACCATAAGCCGCCTCCAACGTTGTTTTAGAGAATTTAGCAGTATGTTCAACTGGCCTCACAACCGCAGACCACATGTAACCACACCAGCCCTCGAGGACCTCCACATCCGGCTTCTTCACCTGCGGGATCAGCTGAGACCAGCCACCCGGACAGCTGATGAAACTGAGTAGTATTTCTGTCTGATAAAGCCCTTTTGTGGGGAAAAACGTATTCTGATTGGCTGGGCCTTGCTCCCCAGTGGGTGGGGCATACCAGCCATAATGGGAGTAAATTAAGGTAGTTGCTCAGCGAATCTCCATATTTGGTGATCAACTAATGTCTTTTGACATAACGCTTGCAGAGCTGGTTAACGGGAGTTTTAGTTTACCTTTTTTTTACTTGCATACCGCACAGATACTGGTTCAGCTTCTAGCTAACATTCGCATCTAACTAACTTGTCCGTTCCTCTCCTAGTTGGGAGCAGAGAGTGATAGCTTTTAGCTAACATTAGTAGTTAACTTACTTGTCCGCTCCTGTCCTAGCTAACATCTTTAGCTAGGACAGAAATTGACACATTTAAAAGAGATCTTAAAACACACCCTTTGCTTTTCCTCAGGAAGCTTTTTAGTCATTCAGTTTTTATTGTTATTCTTTTTTTTTTTTATATCCTCTTATGTTTGTTGTCGTAAATGTCTGTTGCATTGCATTCCATGTCTGAAATGTGCTGTGTAAATAAAGCTTGATTTTATTTGAACAGAGTGATAGCTTTTAGCTAACATTAGTAGCTAGCTAAATTGTCCGTTCCTGTCCTAGCTAACAGACAGCGATAGCTATTAATGTTAGCTAAAAGCTAACTTGTCCGATCCTGGCCTAGCTAAAATTAATAGCTAACTAACTTGTCCGTTCCTGTCCTAGCTAACGTTAGTAGCTAACTAACTTGTCCGTTCCTGTCCTAGCTAACGTTAGTAGCTAACTAACTTGTCCGTTCCTGTCCTAGCTAACGTTAATAGCTCGCTAACTTGTCCGTTTCTCCCGTAGTTGGGAGCAGAGAGTGCGGACAGTATCGGCGCCGTTCTGAACAGCAAAGACGAACTGAAGGCGATCGAGGAGACCAGAGAGACATGCAGGTATGACGCATACATACACCAATCCAACCAGATGTAAGACAGGTGTACCACACACCAATCCACCAGATGTAAGACAGGTCTACCACACACCAATCCACCAGATGTAAGACAGGTCTACCACACACCAATCCACCAGACGTAAGACAGGTGTACCACACACCAATCCACCAGACGTGAGACAGGTGTACCACACACCAATCCACCAGACGTAAGACAGGTCTACCACACACCAATCCACCAAGACGTAAGACAGGTGTACCACACACCAATCCACCAGACGTAAGACAGGTGTACCACACACCAATCCACCAGACGTAAGACAGGTGTACCATACACCAATCCACCAGACGTAAGACAGGTCTACCACACACACACACTTCCAGCAACCATTGAGTATTTCTCGATTCCTTGGGGACCCCCCAGAGTGTGTGCACATTTTTGTTCCAGCCCAGCCCTATCACTTGGTTTAACTATTCAACAAATTGTGTATGTGTAGGGCATCGTTCGATACTGCCGGGCCGAGCTCCAAGCGGAAGTCTCAGGTGGAGGGAGAGGACATAGAGGAGGACGTTGAGGAGCAGAAGGTAGGAAAAACGCACACCGATCCCTGAGAGGAACGTCTCTGCATTAGACTTTAGATCCCTGAGAGGAACGTCTCTGTATTAGACTTTAGATAAACGTGACTCATCTTCCAGTGTAGTATTATTGAAAATGAAATGCCTCCAGGAATGGGAGGCCACACCCCCTACTGGGGAAAGACAGTCCAGATAGTCCCCATAGAGAAACCCTGTCACCCCCTACTGGGGAAAGACAGTCCAGATAGTCCCCATAGAGAAACCCTGTCACCCCCTACTGGGGAAAGACAGTCCAGATAGTCCAATATAGAGAAACCCTGTCACCCCCTACCGGGGAAAGACAGTCCAGATAGTCCAATATAGAGAAACCCTGTCACCTCCTACCGGGGAAAGACAGTCCAGATAGTCCCCATAGAGAAACCCTGTCACCTCCTACTGGGGAAAGACAGTCCAGATAGTCCCCATAGAGAAACCCTGTCAGCCCCTACTGGGGAAAGACAGTCCAGATAGTCCCCATAGAGAAACCCTGTCACCCCCTACTGGGGAAAGACAGTCCAGATAGTCCCCATAGAGAAACCCTGTCACCCCCTACTGGGGAAAGACAGTCCAGATAGTCCCCATAGAGAAACCCTGTCACCCCCTACCGGGGAAAGACAGTCCAGATAGTCCCCATAGAGAAACACAACATGGTTGTATCACCACTGATACATCTCCTCCCTGTAGGAACCAGTTGGTCCAGATTGTATCACTCCAGCCTGGTGCCAGTCTGTCTCTGCATTGTCAAGCAAAACATCCTGGCATTTCAGTTCCATAAGGAGTTAGAGAGAGAGAGCAGAAACAGCCTGGCATTTCAGTTCCATAAGGAGTTGGAGAGAGAGAGCAGAAACAGCCTGGCATTTCAGTTCCATAAGGAGTTGGAGAGAGAGAGTAGAAACAGCCTGGCATTTCAGTTCCATAAGGAGTTGGAGAGAGAGAGCAGAAACAGACTGGCATTTCAGTTCCATAAGGAGTTGGAGAGAGAGCAGAAACAGACTGGCATTTCAGTTCCATAAGGAGTTGGAGAGAGAGAGCAGAAACAGCCTGGCATTTCAGTTCCATAAGGAGTTGGAGAGAGAGCAGAAACAGACTGGCATTTCAGTTCCATAAGGAGTTGGAGAGAGAGTAGAAACAGACTGGCATTTCAGTTCCATAAGGAGTTGGAGAGAGAGAGAGCAGAAACAGCCTGGCATTTCAGTTCCATAAGGAGTTGGAGAGAGAGCAGAAACAGCCTGGCATTTCAGTTCCATAAGGAGTTGGAGAGAGAGAGAGCAGAAACAGACTGGCATTTCAGTTCCATAAGGAGTTGGAGAGAGAGAGCAGAAACAGACTGGCATTTCAGTTCCATAAGGAGTTGGAGAGAGAGCAGAAACAGACTGGCATTTCAGTTCCATAAGGAGTTGGAGAGAGAGTAGAAACAGACTGGCATTTCAGTTCCATAAGGAGTTGGAGAGAGTAGAAACAGACTGGCATTTCAGTTCCATAAGGAGTTGGAGAGAGAGAGCAGAAACAGCCTGGCATTTCAGTTCCATAAGGAGTTGGAGAGAGAGAGTAGAAACAGCCTGGCATTTCAGTTCCATAAGGAGTTGGAGAGAGAGCAGAAACAGACTGGCATTTCAGTTCCATAAGGAGTTGGAGAGAGGGCAGAAACAGCCTGGCATTTCAGTTCCATAAGGAGTTGGAGAGAGAGAGCAGAAACAGCCTGGCATTTCAGTTCCATAAGGAGTTGGAGAGAGAGAGTAGAAACAGACTGGCATTTCAGTTCCATAAGGAGTTGGAAAGAGAGCAGAAACAGCCTGGCATTTCAGTTCCATAAGGAGTTGGAGAGAGAGAGCAGAAACAGCCTGGCATTTCAGTTCCATAAGGAGTTGGAAAGAGAGAGCAGAAACAGACTGGCATTTCAGTTCCATAAGGAGTTGGAGAGAGAGCAGAAACAGACTGGCATTTCAGTTCCATAAGGAGTTGGAGAGAGCAGAAACAGCCTGGCATTTCAGTTCCATAAGGAGTTGGAGAGAGAGCAGAAACAGACTGGCATTTCAGTTCCATAAGGAGTTGGAGAGAGGGCAGAAACAGCCTGGCATTTCAGTTCCATAAGGAGTTGGAGAGAGAGAGCAGAAACAGCCTGGCATTTCAGTTCCATAAGGAGTTGGAGAGAGAGAGAGTAGAAACAGACTGGCATTTCAGTTCCATAAGGAGTTGGAGAGAGAGCAGAAACAGCCTGGCATTTCAGTTCCATAAGGAGTTGGAGAGAGAGCAGAAACAGACTGGCATTTCAGTTCCATAAGGAGTTGGAGAGAGAGAGAGTAGAAACAGACTGGCATTTCAGTTCCATAAGGAGTTGGAGAGAGAGAGAGCAGAAACAGCCTGGCATTTCAGTTCCATAAGGAGTTGGAGAGAGAGCAGAAACAGCCTGGCATTTCAGTTCCATAAGGAGTTGGAGAGAGAGAGCAGAAACAGACTGGCATTTCAGTTCCATAAGGAGTTGGAGAGAGAGAGCAGAAACAGACTGGCATTTCAGTTCCATAAGGAGTTGGAGAGAGAGCAGAAACAGACTGGCATTTCAGTTCCATAAGGAGTTGGAGAGAGAGTAGAAACAGACTGGCATTTCAGTTCCATAAGGAGTTGGAGAGAGTAGAAACAGACTGGCATTTCAGTTCCATAAGGAGTTGGAGAGAGAGAGCAGAAACAGCCTGGCATTTCAGTTCCATAAGGAGTTGGAGAGAGAGAGTAGAAACAGCCTGGCATTTCAGTTCCATAAGGAGTTGGAGAGAGAGCAGAAACAGACTGGCATTTCAGTTCCATAAGGAGTTGGAGAGAGGGCAGAAACAGCCTGGCATTTCAGTTCCATAAGGAGTTGGAGAGAGAGAGCAGAAACAGCCTGGCATTTCAGTTCCATAAGGAGTTGGAGAGAGAGAGAGTAGAAACAGACTGGCATTTCAGTTCCATAAGGAGTTGGAGAGAGAGCAGAAACAGCCTGGCATTTCAGTTCCATAAGGAGTTGGAGAGAGAGAGCAGAAACAGCCTGGCATTTCAGTTCCATAAGGAGTTGGAAAGAGAGAGCAGAAACAGACTGGCATTTCAGTTCCATAAGGAGTTGGAGAGAGAGCAGAAACAGACTGGCATTTCAGTTCCATAAGGAGTTGGAGAGAGCAGAAACAGCCTGGCATTTCAGTTCCATAAGGAGTTGGAGAGAGAGCAGAAACAGACTGGCATTTCAGTTCCATAAGGAGTTGGAGAGAGAGAGAGCAGAAACAGCCTGGCATTTCAGTTCCATAAGGAGTTGGAGAGAGAGAGCAGAAACAGACTGGCATTTCAGTTCCATAAGGAGTTGGAGAGAGAGCAGAAACAGACTGGCATTTCAGTTCCATAAGGAGTTGGAGAGAGAGAGAGTAGAAACAGACTGGCATTTCAGTTCCATAAGGAGTTGGAGAGAGAGTAGAAACAGACTGGCATTTCAGTTCCATAAGGAGTTGGAGAGAGAGAGCAGAAACAGACTGGCATTTCAGTTCCATAAGGAGTTGGAGAGAGAGAGCAGAAACAGACTGGCATTTCAGTTCCATAAGGAGTTGGAGAGAGAGCAGAAACAGACTGGCATTTCAGTTCCATAAGGAGTTGGAAAGAGAGCAGAAACAGACTGGCATTTCAGTTCCATAAGGAGTTGGAGAGAGAGAGTAGAAACAGACTGGCATTTCAGTTCCATAAGGAGTTGGAGAGAGAGAGCAGAAACAGACTGGCATTTCAGTTCCATAAGGAGTTGGAGAGAGAGAGCAGAAACAGACTGGCATTTCAGTTCCATAAGGAGTTGGAGAGAGCAGAAACAGCCTGGCATTTCAGTTCCATAAGGAGTTGGAGAGAGCAGAAACAGCCTGGCATTTCAGTTCCATAAGGAGTTGGAGAGAGAGTAGAAACAGACTGGCATTTCAGTTCCATAAGGAGTTGGAGAGAGAGCAGAAACAGACTGGCATTTCAGTTCCATAAGGAGTTGGAGAGAGAGCAGAAACAGACTGGCATTTCAGTTCCATAAGGAGTTGGAGAGAGAGAGTAGAAACAGACTGGCATTTCAGTTCCATAAGGAGTTGGAGAGAGAGAGCAGAAACAGACTGGCATTTCAGTTCCATAAGGAGTTGGAGAGAGAGAGCAGAAACAGACTGGCATTTCAGTTCCATAAGGAGTTGGAGAGAGCAGAAACAGCCTGGCATTTCAGTTCCATAAGGAGTTGGAGAGAGCAGAAACAGCCTGGCATTTCAGTTCCATAAGGAGTTGGAGAGAGAGTAGAAACAGACTGGCATTTCAGTTCCATAAGGAGTTGGAGAGAGAGCAGAAACAGACTGGCATTTCAGTTCCATAAGGAGTTGGAGAGAGAGCAGAAACAGCCTGGCATTTCAGTTCCATAAGGAGTTGGAGAGAGAGAGCAGAAACAGACTGGCATTTCAGTTCCATAAGGAGTTGGAGAGAGAGTAGAAACAGCCTGGCATTTCAGTTCCATAAGGAGTTGGAGAGAGAGAGCAGAAACAGCCTGGCATTTCAGTTCCATAAGGAGTTGGAGAGAGAGAGCAGAAACAGACTGGCATTTCAGTTCCATAAGGAGTTGGAGAGAGCAGAAACAGACTGGCATTTCAGTTCCATAAGGAGTTGGAGAGAGAGAGCAGAAACAGACTGGCATTTCAGTTCCATAAGGAGTTGGAGAGAGAGAGAGCAGAAACAGCCTGGCATTTCAGTTCCATAAGGAGTTGGAGAGAGAGAGCAGAAACAGCCTGGCATTTCAGTTCCATAAGGAGTTGGAGAGAGAGAGTGCAGAAACAGCCTGGCATTTCAGTTCCATAAGGAGTTGGAGAGAGAGAGCAGAAACAGCCTGGCATTTCAGTTCCATAAGGAGTTGGAGAGAGAGCAGAAACAGCCTGGCATTTCAGTTCCATAAGGAGTTGGAGAGAGAGCAGAAACAGCCTGGCATTTCAGTTCCATAAGGAGTTGGAGAGAGAGCAGAAACAGACTGGCATTTCAGTTCCATAAGGAGTTGGAGAGAGAGCAGAAACAGCCTGGCATTTCAGTTCCATAAGGAGTTGGAGAGAGAGCAGAAACATCCTGGCATTTCAGTTCCATAAGGAGTTGGAGAGAGAGCAGAAACAGCCTGGCATTTCAGTTCCATAAGGAGTTGGAGAGAGAGCAGAAACAGCCTGGCATTTCAGTTCCATAAGGAGTTGGAGAGAGAGAGCAGAAACAGCCTGGCATTTCAGTTCCATAAGGAGTTGGAGAGAGAGCAGAAACAGCCTGGCATTTCAGTTCCATAAGGAGTTGGAGAGAGAGAGCAGAAACAGCCTGGCATTTCAGTTCCATAAGGAGTTGGAGAGAGAGCAGAAACAGCCTGGCATTTCAGTTCCATAAGGAGTTGGAGAGAGAGTAGAAACAGACTGGCATTTCAGTTCCATAAGGAGTTGGAGAGAGAGCAGAAACAGACTGGCATTTCAGTTCCATAAGGAGTTGGAGAGAGAGAGAGCAGAAACAGCCTGGCATTTCAGTTCCATAAGGAGTTGGAGAGAGAGAGAGCAGAAACAGACTGGCATTTCAGTTCCATAAGGAGAAGAGAGCAGAAACAGCCTGGCATTTCAGTTCCATAAGGAGTTGGAGAGAGAGCAGAAACAGACTGGCATTTCAGTTCCATAAGGAGTTGGAGAGAGAGTAGAAACAGACTGGCATTTCAGTTCCATAAGGAGTTGGAGAGAGAGTAGAAACAGACTGGCATTTCAGTTCCATAAGGAGTTGGAGAGAGAGAGTAGAAACAGACTGGCATTTCAGTTCCATAAGGAGTTGGAGAGAGAGTAGAAACAGACTGGCATTTCAGTTCCATAAGGAGTTGGAGAGAGAGTAGAAACAGACTGGCATTTCAGTTCCATAAGGAGTTGGAGAGAGAGAGAGCAGAAACAGCCTGGCATGTCAGTTCCATAAGGAGTTAGAGAGAGAGAGCAGAAACAGACTGGCATTTCAGTTCCATAAGGAGTTGGAGAGAGAGTAGAAACAGACTGGCATTTCAGTTCCATAAGGAGTTGGAGAGAGAGCAGAAACAGCCTGGCATTTCAGTTCCATAAGGAGTTGGAGAGAGAGCAGAAACAGCCTGGCATTTTAGTTCCATAAGGAGTTGGAGAGAGAGTAGAAACAGACTGGCATTTCAGTTCCATAAGGAGTTGGAGAGAGAGCAGAAACAGCCTGGCATTTCAGTTCCATAAGGAGTTGGAGAGAGCAGAAACAGCCTGGCATTTCAGTTCCATAAGGAGTTGGAGAGAGAGCAGAAACAGCCTGGCATTTCAGTTCCATAAGGAGTTGGAGAGAGAGCAGAAACAGCCTGGCATTTCAGTTCCATAAGGAGTTGGAGAGAGAGCAGAAACAGACTGGCATTTCAGTTCCATAAGGAGTTGGAGAGAGAGAGCAGAAACAGCCTGGCATTTCAGTTCCATAAGGAGTTGGAGAGAGAGCAGAAACAGACTGGCATTTCAGTTCCATAAGGAGTTGGAGAGAGAGAGCAGAAACAGCCTGGCATTTCAGTTCCATAAGGAGTTGGAGAGAGAGCAGAAACAGCCTGGCGCCGTGCTCTACCAATTGAGCTGCAGAGGACTCCAATTGAGCTAAATACTCCAATGATTGAGCTTGTCTTGCCGATGGAACCAATGGTGTAGTCCCAAATCCGCAAACCCTTCTGGCACTGTAAGCTCAAGCAATATTCTTGTTGAATATATGTTTCATAAGCGTGTGTGTGGTCTGTGTAGGAGGAGGTTCGGCCGATGGACCTGCGTGTGTTTCATAAGCATGTGTGTGGTCTGTGTGGAGGTGCGGCCGATGGCATGGGTGAGGACCTGCGTGTGTTTCATAAGCGTGTGTGTGGTCTGTGTAGGAGGAGGTGGAGGTTCAGCCGCCAGATGAGAGCAACCCTTATGAAGAGGTCTACAAGGACTCCAGCACCTTCCTCAAGGTACCACACACACCACATACACACTACACACACCACATACACACTACACACACACCACATACACACTACACACACACACCACATACACACACACACCACATACACACACACACCACATACACACTACACACACCACATACACACACTACACACACCACATACACACACACCACATACACACACACACCACATACACACTACACACACCACATACACACTACACACACACACCACATACACACACACACACACACCACATACACACTACACACCACATACACACACACACCACATACACACTACACACACCACATACACACTACACACACACACCACATACACACACACACACACACACACACCACATACACACTACACACCACATACACACACACACCACATACACACTACACACACCACATACACACACACCACATACACACTTCACACACCACATACATACACACTACACACACCCTGTTCTCTCTCTCTCTCTCTCTCTCTCCTACATATTCAGTTTCATTTTAAGGGCTTTATTGGCATGGGAAACGTGTGTTAACGTTGCCAAAGCAAGTGAAATAGATAGTAAACAAAAGTGAAATCAACAATAAATATTAACAGTGAACATTACACTCAGAAGTTCCAAAAGAATAAAGACATTTCAAATGTCATATTATGTCTATATACAGTGTTGTAACGATGTGCAAATAGTTAAAGTACAAATGGGAACATAAATCAACATAAATATGGGTTGTATTTACAATGGTGTTTGTTCTTCACTGGTTGCCCTTTTCTTGTGGCAACAGGTCACAAATCTTGCTGCTGTGATGGCACACTGTGGTATTTCACCCAGTAGATACAGTGGGGGGAAAAAGTATTTAGTCAGCCACCAATTGTGCAAGTTCTCCCACTTAAAAAGATGAGAGAGGCCTGTAATTTTCATCATAGGTACACGTCAACTATGACAGACAAATTGAGAGAAAGAAATCCAGAAAATCACATTGTAGGATTTTTAATGAATTTATTTGCAAATTATGGTGGAAAATAAGTATTTGGTCACCTACAAACAAGCAATTTTCTGGCTCTCACAGACCTGTAACTTATTCTTTAAGAGGCTCCTCTGTCCTCCACTCGTTACCTGTATTAATGGCACCTGTTTGAACTTATCAGTATAAAAGACACCTGTCCACACACACCCTGCTGTCTCTCTCTTTCTCGCACACACACACACACACACACACACACACACACACACACACACACACACACACACTCACACACACACATATACCTGCTCTGTGTGAGAGAAAGTGTGTGTTGTTGTAGATTAACTGTATGTCTCTGTCTGTCTGTCTGTCTGTATCAGGGTACCCAGAGTCTGAACCCCCATAATGACTACTGTCAACACTTTGTCGACACCGGACATCGACCACAGAACTTCATCAGAGACGTCGGTAAGACACTGTGTGTGTGTGTGTGTAACCTGTGTGTGTAATCTGTGTGTTTATGTGTAAGCTGTGTGTGTGTAATCTGTGTGTTTATGTGTAACCTGTGTGTTTATGTGTAACCTGTGTGTTTATGTGTAATCTGTGTGTTCCTGTGTAATCTGTGTGTTTATGTGTAATCTGTGTGTGTAATCTGTGTGTTTATGTGTAAGCTGTGTGTGTAATCTGTGTGTTTATGTGTAACCTGTGTGTTTATGTGTAACCTGTGTGTTTATGTGTAATCTGTGTGTTCCTGTGTAATCTGTGTGTTTATGTGTAACCTGTGTGTAATCTGTGTGTTCCTGTGTAACCTGTGTGTGTAACCTGTGTGTGTAACCTGTGTGTGTGTGTTTCAGGTCTGGCTGACAGGTTTGAAGAGTATCCTAAACTCAGAGAGCTGATCAGACTGAAGGATGAGCTGATCTCCACCACCAACACCCCTCCCATGTACGTCACAGGGTTTCCATGGCAGTCATCTAGCAGAAGGCCTGGTCCAGAGCAGAAGGCCTGGTCCAGAGCAGAAGGCCTGGTCCAGAGCAGAAGGCCTGGTCCAGAGCAGAAGGCCTGGTCCAGAGCAGAAGGCCTGGTCCAGAGCAGAAGGCCTGGTCCAGAGCAGAAGGCCTGGTCCAGAGCAGAAGGCCTGGTCCAGAGCAGAAGGCCTGGTCCAGAGCAGAAGGCCTGGTCCAGAGCAGAAGGCCTGGTCCAGAGCCATCAGGAGCTGTTAGGGTTATGGGCGCATCAACAGATTATTCACCTAGTCTGCTCGGGGATTCGAACCAGCGAACTTTCGGTTACTGGCCCAACACTCTTAACCGCTGCCTGCCGAACCCCCCCCCATGTACGTCACACCCCCCCTTGTACGTCTCCTCCCAATATACATCACCTCAAACCATTTATATTACAAAGAGACTGGACACTGTACCTCAAACCATTTATATTACAAAGAGATTGGACACTGTGCCTCAAACCATTTATATTACAAAGAGACTGGACACTGTGCCTCAAACCATTTATATTACAAAGAGACTGGACACTGTACCTCAAACCATTTATATTACAAAGAGACTGGACACTGTCAAACCATTTATATTACAAAGAGACTGGACACTGTACCTCAAACCATTTATATTACAAAGAGACTGGACACTGTCAAACCATTTATATTACAAAGAGACTGGACACTGTGCCTCAAACCATTTATATTACAAAGAGACTGGACACTGTGCCTCAAACCATTTATATTACAAAGAGACTGGACACTGTGCCTCAAACCATTTATATTACAAAGAGACTGGACACTGTGCCTCAAACCATTTATATTACAAAGAGACTGGACACTGTCAAACCATTTATATTACAAAGAGACTGGACACTGTGCCTCAAACCATTTATATTACAAAGAGACTGGACACTGTGCCTCAAACCATTTATATTACAAAGAGACTGGACACTACCTCAAACCATTTATATTACAAAGAGACTGGACACTGTCAAACCATTTATATTACAAAGAGACTGGACACTGTGCCTCAAACCATTTATATTACAAAGAGACTGGACACTGTGCCTCAAACCATTTATATTACAAAGAGACTGGACACTGTGCCTCAAACCATTTATATTACAAAGAGACTGGACACTGTGCCTCAAACCATTTATATTACAAAGAGACTGGACACTGTGCCTCAAACCATTTATATTACAAAGAGACTGGACACTGTGCCTCAAACCATTTATATTACAAAGAGACTGGACACTGTACCTCAAACCATTTATATTACAAAGAGACTGGACACTGTCAAACCATTTATATTACAAAGAGACTGGACACTGTGCCTCAAACCATTTATATTACAAAGAGACTGGACACTGTGCCTCAAACCATTTATATTACAAAGAGACTGGACACTGTGCCTCAAACCATTTATATTACAAAGAGACTGGACACTGTGCCTCAAACCATTTATATTACAAAGAGACTGGACACTGTACCTCAAACCATTTATATTACAAAGAGACTGGACACTGTGCCTCAAACCATTTATATTACAAAGAAACTGGACACTGTGCCTCAAACCATTTATATTACAAAGAGACTGGACACTGTGCCTCAAACCATTTATATTACAAAGAGACTGGACACTGTACCTCAAACCATTTATATTACAAAGAGACTGGACACTGTGCCTCAAACCATTTATATTACAAAGAGACTGGACACTGTGCCTCAAACCATTTATATTACAAAGAGACTGGACACTGTGCCTCAAACCATTTATATTACAAAGAGACTGGACACTGTGCCTCAAACCATTTATATTACAAAGAGACTGGACACTGTGCCTCAAACCATTTATATTACAAAGAGACTGGACACTGTGCCTCAAAGGTAGCTTAGTGGGTAAGAGCCGACTAGGTGAAAAATCTGTCGATGTGCCCTTGAGCAAGGCACTTAACCCTAATTGCTCTTTTAAGTCGCTCTGGATAAGAGCGTCTGCTAAATGACTAAAATGTAAATGTACTTTATTGAGGAAACGTGTACTGACTATGAATGTACTAACTACTGAGATATGTGGTGGTCCCACCTAGCTATCTGAAGATGAATGTACTAACTACTGAGATATGTGGTGGTCCCACCTAGCTATCTGAAGATGAATGCACTAACTACTGAGATATGTGGTGGTCCCACCTAGCTATCTGAAGATGAATGTACTAACTACTGAGATATGTGGTGGTCCCACCTAGCTATCTGAAGATGAATGTACTAACTACTGAGATATGTGGTGGTCCCACCTAGCTATCTGAAGATGAATGTACTAACTACTGAGATATGGGGTGGTCCCACCTAGCTATCTGAAGATGAATGTACTAACTACTGGGATATGTGGTGGTCCGACCTAGCTATCTGAAGATGAATGTACTAACTACTGGGATATGTGGTGGTCCCACCTAGCTATCTGAAGATGAATGTACTAACTGTAAGTCTCTCTGGATAAGTCTCTCTGCTAAATGACCAACGTGTGTGTGTAGGTATCTGCAGGCGGACCCAGAGCACTTTGACCTACGTGATCTGAAGTGTAAGTTTGATGTGATCCTGCTGGAGCCTCCACTAGAGGAATACTACAGGGAGTCAGGAATACCTCACACCGAACGATACTGGAATTGGGATGACGTGAGTTACTGTTGGGGGGGGGGATACTACAGGGAGTCAGGAATACCACACACCCAACGATACTGGGACTGGGATGACGTGAGTTACTGTTGGGGGGGGATACTACAGGGAGTCAGGAATACCACACACCCAACGATACTGGGACTGGGATGACGTGAGTTACTGTTGGGGGGGATACTACAGGGAGTCAGGAATACCACACACCCAACGATACTGGGACTGGGATGACGTGAGTTACTGTTGGGGGGGGATACTACAGGGGAGTCAGGAATACCACACACCCAACGATACTGGGACTGGGATGACGTGAGTTACTGGGGGGGGGGGGGGATACTACAGAGAGTCAGGAATACCACACACCCAACGATACTGGGACTGGGATGACGTGAGTTACTGGGGGAGGGGGGATACTACAGGGAGTCAGGAATACCTCACACCCAACGATACTGGGACTGGGATGACGTGAGTTACTGTTGGGGGGGGATACTACAGGGAGTCAGGAATACCTCACACCCAACGATACTGGGACTGGGATGACGTGAGTTACTGTTGGGGGGATACTACAGGGAGTCAGGAATACCACACACCCAACGATACTGGGACTGGGATGACGTGAGTTACTGTTGGGGGGGGATACTACAGAGAGTCAGGAATACCTCACACCCAACGATACTGGGACTGGGATGACGTGAGTTACTGGGGGAGGGGGGATACTACGGAGGCCTCACACCCGGGGGGATACTACAGGGAGTCAGGAATACCTCACACCCAACGATACTGGGACTGGGATGACGTGAGTTACTGTTGGGGGGATACTACAGGGAGTCAGGAATACCACACACCCAACGATACTGGAATTGGGATGACGTGAGTTACTGTTGGGGGGGATACTACAGGGAGTCAGGAATACCACACACCCAACGATACTGGGACTGGGATGACGTGAGTTACTGTTGGGGGGATACTACAGGGAGTCAGGAATACCTCACACCCAACGCTACTGGGACTGGGATGACGTGAGTTACTGTTGGGGGGGATACTACAGGGAGTCAGGAATACCTCACACCCAACGATACTGGGACTGGGATGACGTGAGTTACTGGGGGGGGGGGGGGGATACTACAGGGAGTCAGGAATACCTCACACCCAACGATACTGGGACTGGGATGACGTGAGTTACTGTTGGGGGGGATACTACAGGGAGTCAGGAATACCACACACCCAACGATACTGGGACTGGGATGACGTGAGTTACTGTTGGGGGGGATACTACAGGGAGTCAGGAATACCTCACACCCAACGATACTGGGACTGGGATGACGTGAGTTACTGTTGGGGGGGATACTACAGGGAGTCAGGAATACCACACACCCAACGATACTGGGACTGGGATGACGTGAGTTACTGTTGGGGGGATACTACAGGGAGTCAGGAATACCACACACCCAACGATACTGGGACTGGGATGACGTGAGTTACTGGGGGGGGGGGGGATACTACAGGGAGTCAGGAATACCACACACCCAACGATACTGGGACTGGGATGACGTGAGTTACTGTTGGGGGGGGATACTACAGGGAGTCAGGAATACCACACACCCAACGATACTGGGACTGGGATGACGTGAGTTACTGTTGGGGGGGGATACTACAGGGAGTCAGGAATACCACACACCCAACGATACTGGGACTGGGATGACGTGAGTTACTGTTGGGGGGTACTACAGGGAGTCAGGAATACCTCACACCCAACGATACTGGGACTGGGATGACGTGAGTTACTGGGGGGGGGGGGGATACTACAGGGAGTCAGGAATACCACACACCCAACGATACTGGGACTGGGATGACGTGAGTTACTGGGGGAGGGGGGGATACTACAGGGAGTCAGGAATACCTCACACCCAACGCTACTGGGACTGGGATGACGTGAGTTACTGGGGGAGGGGATACTACAGGGAGTCAGGAATACCACACACCCAACGATAATGGGACTGGGATGACGTGAGTTACTGTTGGGGGGATACTACAGGGAGTCAGGAATACCACACACCCAACGATACTGGGACTGGGATGACGTGAGTTACTGGGGGAGGGGATACTACAGGGAGTCAGGAATACCTCACACCCAACGATACTGGGACTGGGATGACGTGAGTTACTGTTGGGGGGGATACTACAGGGAGTCAGGAATACCTCACACCGAACGATACTGGAATTGGGATGACGTGAGTTACTGTTGGGGGGATACTACAGGGAGTCAGGAATACCACACACCCAACGATACTGGGACTGGGATGACGTGAGTTACTGTTTGGGGGGATACTACAGGGAGTCAGGAATACCACACACCCAACGATACTGGGACTGGGATGACGTGAGTTACTGGGGGAGGGGGGGGATACTACAGGGAGTCAGGAATACCTCACACCCAACGATACTGGGACTGGGATGATGTGAGTTACTGGGGGAGGGGGGGATACTACAGGGAGTCAGGAATACCACACACCCAACGATAATGGGACTATGATGACGTGAGTTACTGTTGGGGGGGGATACTACAGGGAGTCAGGAATACCACACACCCAACGATACTGGGACTGGGATGACGTGAGTTACTGGGGGGGGGGGGATACTACAGGGAGTCAGGAATACCACACACCCAACGATACTGGGACTGGGATGACGTGAGTTACTGGGGGAGGGGGGGGGGGGATACTACAGGGAGTCAGGAATACCACACACCCAACGATAATGGGACTGGGATGACGTGAGTTACTGTTGGGGGGGATACTACAGGGAGTCAGGAATACCACACACCCAACGATACTGGGACTGGGATGACGTGAGTTACTGTTGGGGGGGATACTACAGGGAGTCAGGAATACCACACCCAACGATAATGGGACTGGGATGACGTGAGTTACTGTTTGGGGGGATACTACAGGGAGTCAGGAATACCACACACCCAACGATACTGGGACTGGGATGACGTGAGTTACTGTTTGGGGGGGATACTACAGGGAGTCAGGAATACCACACACCCAACGATACTGGGACTGGGATGACGTGAGTTACTGGGGGAGGGGGGATACTACAGGGAGTCAGGAATACCTCACACCCAACGATACTGGGACTGGGATGATGTGAGTTACTGGGGGGGGGGGGGGATACTACAGGGAGTCAGGAATACCACACACCCAACGATACTGGGACTATGATGACGTGAGTTACTGGGGGAGGGGGGATACTACAGGGAGTCAGGAATACCACACACCCAACGATACTGGGACTGGGATGACGTGAGTTACTGTTGGGGGGGGATACTACAGGGAGTCAGGAATACCACACACCCAACGATACTGGGACTGGGATGACGTGAGTTACTGGGGGGGGGGGGATACTACAGGGAGTCAGGAATACCACACACCCAACGATACTGGGACTGGGATGACGTGAGTTACTGTTGGGGGGATACTACAGGGAGTCAGGAATACCACACACCCAACGATAATGGGACTGGGATGACGTGAGTTACTGTTGGGGGGGGATACTACAGGGGAGTCAGGAATACCACACACCCAACGATACTGGGACTGGGATGACGTGAGTTACTGTTGGGGGGGATACTACAGGGAGTCAGGAATACCACACACCCAACGATACTGGGACTGGGATGACGTGAGTTACTGGGGGAGGGGGGATACTACAGGGAGTCAGGAATACCACACACCCAACGATACTGGGACTGGGATGACGTGAGTTACTGTTGGGGGGGGATACTACAGGGAGTCAGGAATACCTCACACCCAACGATACTGGGACTGGGATGACGTGAGTTACTGTTGGGGGGGATACTACAGGGAGTCAGGAATACCACACACCCAACGATACTGGGACTGGGATGACGTGAGTTACTGTTGGGGGGATACTACAGGGAGTCAGGAATACCACACACCCAACGATACTGGGACTGGGATGACGTGAGTTACTGTTGGGGGGATACTACAGGGAGTCAGGAATACCTCACACCCAACGATACTGGGACTGGGATGACGTGAGTTACTGGGGGAGGGGGGGATACTACAGGGAGTCAGGAATACCACACACCCAACGATACTGGGACTGGGATGACGTGAGTTACTGTTGGGGGGATACTACAGGGAGTCAGGAATACCTCACACCCAACGATACTGGGATGATGTGAGTTACTGTGTAAATTGTATGGGAACAGAAAATGATGAGTACAGATTATATACAGGTTATAAAAGGTTGTTGTTTGATTTGGGGTGGGGCAGGGTCGCAAGAAATGGGGGTTATTTTGGGGGGGGGAATATATGTTGTTGAAGCTGTGTTTATTAAATATGAAGATATTAAATAGAAGCTATGTTTATTAAATATGAAGATATTAAATAGAAGCTATGTTTATTAAATATGAAGATATTAAATATAATCTGTTTATTAAATATGGAGATATTAAATAGAAGCTATATTTATTAAATATGAAGATATTAAAAATAATCTGTTTATTAAATATGAAGATATTAAATATAATCTGTTTATTAAATATGAAGATATTAAATATAATCTGTTTATTAAATATGGAGATATTAAATAGAAGCTATATTTATTAAATATGAAGATATTAAATATAATCTGTTTATTAAATATGAAGATATTAAATATAATCTGTTTATTAAATATGAAGATATTAAATATAATCTGTTTATTAAATCAGCTTTCTGTTTATGCTTATGTCATTTTCTCTCTGCCCCTCTCTCTCCCCTCCTCTCTCTGCCCCTCTCTCTCCCCTCCTCTCTCTCCCCCTCTCTCTCCCCTCCTCTCTCTCCCCTCCTCTCTCTCCCCTCTTCTCTCTCCCCTCCTCTCTCTCCCCTCCTCTCTCTCCCCTCTCTCTCCCCTCCTCTCTCTCCCCCCTCTCTCTCCCCTCCTCTCTCTCCCCTCCTCTCTCTGCCCTCTCTCTCCCCTCCTCTCTCTCCCCCCTCTCTCCCCCTCCTCTCTCTCCCCTCCCTCTCTCTCTCCCCTCCTCTCTCTCCCCTCCTCTCTCTCTCCCCTCTCTCTCTCCCCTCCTCTCTCTCCCCCCTCTCTCTCTCTCCCCCCTCTCTCTCTCCCCCCTCTCTCTCTCCCCCCTTCTCTCTCCCCCCTCCTCTCTCTCCCCCCTTCTCTCTCTCCCCTCCTCTCTCTCCCCCCTTCTCTCTCTCTCCCCTCCCCTCTCTCTCTCCCCTCCTCTCTCTCCCCCTTCTCTCTCTCCCCCCTCCTCTCTCTCTCTCCCTCCCCTCTCTCTCTCTCTCCCTCCCCCCTCTCTCTCTCTCCCCCCTCTTCTCTCTCCCCTCTTCTCTCTCTCTCCCTCTTCTCTCTCCTCTCTCTCTCTCCCTCCTCTCTCTCTCTCCCTCTTCTCTCTCTCCCTCCCTCTCCTCTCTCTCTCCCCCTCCTCTCTCCCCCCTCCCTCTCTCCCCTCCTCTCTCCCCTCCTCTCCTCTATCTCTCCCCTCTTCTCTCTCTCTCTCTCTCTCCCCTCTTCTCTCTCTCCCCTCCTCTCTCTCTCCCCTCCTCTCTTCCCCCCTTCTCTCTCTCCCTCTAGATAATGAAGCTGGAGATAGAGGAGATATCAGCACTGCGTTCCTTTGTCTTTCTCTGGTGTGGATCAGGAGAGGGACTGGACCTCGGGAGAATGGTGAAACACACATTACTCACACACACACAGACAGACAGAGATACACACATATACACACAGACAGACAGAGATACACACAGACAGACAGAGATACACACATATACACACAGACAGACAGAGATACACACATATACACACAGACAGACAGAGATACACACACATACACACAGACAGACAGAGATACACACAGACAGACAGAGATACACACATATACACACAGACAGACAGAGATACACACAGACAGACAGAGATACACACATATACACACAGACAGACAGAGATACACACACATACACACAGACAGACAGAGATACACACACATACACACAGACAGACAGTGATACACACATATACACACACACAGACAGAGATACACACAGACAGACAGAGATACACACATATACACACAGACAGACAGAGATACACACACATACACACAGACAGACAGTGATACACACATATACACACACACAGACAGAGATACACACAGACAGACAGAGATACACACATATACACACAGACAGACAGTGATACACACATACACACACAGACAGACAGAGATACACACATATACACACAGACAGACAGAGATACACACAGACAGACAGAGATACACACAGACACACACAGACAGACAGAGATACACACATATACACACAGACAGACAGAGATACACACAGACAGACAGAGATACACACATATACACACAGACAGACAGAGATACACACATATACACACAGACAGACAGAGATACACACAGACAGACAGAGATACACACATATACACACAGACAGACAGAGATACACACAGACAGACAGAGATACACACAGACAGACAGAGATACACACATATACACACAGACAGACAGAGATACACACATATACACACAGACAGACAGAGATACACACACATACACACAGACAGACAGTGATACACACATATACACACACACAGACAGAGATACACACAGACAGACAGAGATACACACATATACACACAGACAGACAGAGATACACACAGACAGACAGAGATACACACAGACACACACAGACAGACAGAGATACACACAGACAGACAGAGATACACACATATACACACAGACAGACAGAGATACACACATATACACACACACAGACAGAGATACACACAGACAGACAGAGATACACACAGACAGACAGAGATACACACAGACAGACAGAGATACACACATATACACACAGACAGACAGAGATACACACACATACACACAGACAGACAGTGATACACACATATACACACACACAGACAGAGATACACACAGACAGACAGAGATATACACATATACACACAGACAGACAGAGATACACACAGACAGACAGAGATACACACATATACACACAGACAGACAGAGATACACACATATACACACAGACAGACAGAGATACACACACATACACACAGACAGACAGTGATACACACATATACACACACACAGACAGAGATACACACAGACAGACAGAGATACACACATATACACACAGACAGACAGAGATACACACAGACAGACAGAGATACACACAGACACACACAGACAGACAGAGATACACACAGACAGACAGATATACACACATATACACACAGACAGACAGACAGTGATACACACATATACACACAGACAGACAGAGATACACACATATACACACAGACAGACAGAGATACACACATATACACACAGACAGACAGAGATACACACATATACACACACACAGACAGAGATACACACATATACACACAGACAGACAGAGATACACACAGACAGACAGATATACACACATATACACACAGACAGACAGAGATACACACATATACACACAGACAGACAGAGATACACACAGACAGACAGAGATACACACATATACACACAGACAGACAGACAGTGATACACACATATACACACAGACAGACAGAGATACACACATATACACACAGACAGACAGAGATACACACATATACACACAGACAGACAGACAGTGACACACATATACACACAGACAGACAGAGATACACACAGACAGACAGAGATACACACATATACACACAGACAGACAGAGATACACACAGACAGACAGAGATACACACATATACACACAGACAGACAGAGATACACACATATACACACAGACAGACAGAGATACACACACATACACACAGACAGACAGAGATACACACAGACAGACAGAGATACACACATATACACACAGACAGACAGAGATACACACAGACAGACAGAGATACACACATATACACACAGACAGACAGAGATACACACACATACACACAGACAGACAGAGATACACACACATACACACAGACAGACAGTGATACACACATATACACACACACAGACAGAGATACACACAGACAGACAGAGATACACACATATACACACAGACAGACAGAGATACACACACATACACACAGACAGACAGTGATACACACATATACACACACACAGACAGAGATACACACAGACAGACAGAGATACACACATATACACACAGACAGACAGTGATACACACATACACACACAGACAGACAGAGATACACACATATACACACAGACAGACAGAGATACACACAGACAGACAGAGATACACACAGACACACACAGACAGACAGAGATACACACATATACACACAGACAGACAGAGATACACACATATACACACAGACAGACAGTGACACACACATATACACACAGACAGACAGAGATACACACAGACAGACAGAGATATACACACACACAGACAGACAGAGATACACACATATACACACAGACAGACAGAGATACACACATATACACACACACAGACAGACAGAGATACACACATATACACACAGACAGACAGTGACACACACATATATACACAGACAGACAGAGATACACACACATACAGACAGACAGACAGAGATACACACATATACACACAGACAGACAGAGATACACACATATACACACAGACAGACAGAGATACACACATATACACACAGACAGACAGAGATACACACACATACAGACAGACAGACAGAGATACACACATATACACACAGACAGACAGAGATACACACAGACAGACAGAGATACACACAGACAGACAGAGATACACACAGACAGACAGAGATACACACATATACACACAGACAGACAGAGATACACACATATACACACAGACAGACAGAGATACACACACATACACACAGACAGACAGTGATACACACATATACACACACACAGACAGAGATACACACAGACAGACAGAGATACACACATATACACACAGACAGACAGAGATACACACAGACAGACAGAGATACACACAGACAGACAGTGATACACACATATACACACAGACAGACAGAGATATACACATATACACACAGACAGACAGAGATACACACATATACACACAGACAGACAGAGATACACACATATACACACAGACAGACAGAGATACACACACATACACACAGACAGACATAGATACACACAGACAGACAGAGATACACACATATACACACAGACAGACAGAGATACACACATATACACACAGACAGACAGAGATACACACACATACACACAGACAGACAGTGATACACACATATACACACACACAGACAGAGATACACACAGACAGACAGATATACACACATATACACACAGACAGACAGACAGTGATACACACATATACACACAGACAGACAGAGATACACACATATACACACAGACAGACAGAGATACACACATATACACACAGACAGACAGAGATACACACATATACACACACACAGACAGAGATACACACATATACACACAGACAGACAGAGATACACACAGACAGACAGAGATACACACATATACACACAGACAGACAGAGATACACACAGACAGACAGACAGACAGAGATACACACATATACACACAGACAGACAGAGATACACACACATACACACACACAGACAGAGATACACACATATACACACAGACAGACAGAGATACACACAGACAGACAGAGATACACACATATACACACAGACAGACAGAGATACACACAGACAGACAGATATACACACATATACACACAGACAGACAGTGATACACACATATACACACAGACAGACAGAGATACACACATATACACACAGACAGACAGAGATACACACATATACACACAGACAGACATACAGTGACACACATATACACACAGACAGACAGAGATACACACAGACAGACAGAGATACACACATATACACACAGACAGACAGACAGACAGTGACACACACATATACACACAGACAGACAGTGACACACACATATACACACAGACAGACAGAGATACACACAGACAGACAGAGATATACACACACACAGACAGACAGAGATACACACATATACACACAGACAGACAGAGATACACACATATACACACAGACAGACAGAGATACACACATATACACACAGACAGACAGAGATACACACACATACAGACAGACAGACAGAGATACACACATATACACACAGACAGACAGAGATACACACACATACACACAGACAGACAGAGATACACACACATATACACACAGACAGACAGAGATACACACAGACAGACAGAGATACACATATACACACAGACAGACAGACAGTGACACACATATACACACAGACAGACAGAGATACACACATATACACACAGACAGACAGAGATACACACATATACACACAGACAGACAGACATACACACATATACACACAGACAGACAGAGATGCACACAGACAGACAGAGATACACACATATACACACAGACAGACAGAGATACACACATATACACACAGACAGACAGAGATACACACATATACACACAGACAGACAGAGATACACACACATACACACAGACAGACAGTGATACACACATATACACACACACAGACAGAGATACACACAGACAGACAGATATCCACACAGACAGACAGACAGTGATACACACATATACACACAGACAGACAGAGATACACACATATACACACAGACAGACAGAGATACACACAGACAGACAGATACACACACATATACACACAGACAGACAGAGATACACACATATACACACAGACAGACAGAGATACACACAGACAGACAGATATACACACATATACACACACACAGACAGAGATACACACATATACACACAGACAGACAGAGATACACACAGACAGACAGATATACACACATATACACACAGACAGACAGATATACACACATATACACACAGACAGACAGAGATACACACACATACACACAGACAGACAGAGATACACACACATACACACAGACAGACAGACAGAGATACACACAGACAGACAGAGATACACACATATACACACAGACAGACAGAGATACACACACACACAGACAGACAGAGATACACACAGACAGACAGAGATACACACATATACACACACACAGACAGAGATACACACACATACACACAGACAGACAGACAGAGATACACACAGACAGACAGAGATACACACATATACACACACACAGACAGAGATACACACACATACACACAGACAGACAGACAGAGATACACACAGATAGACAGAGATACACACATATACACACAGACAGACAGACAGTGACACACACATATACACACAGACAGACAGAGATACACACATATACACACAGACAGACAGAGATACACACATATACACACAGACAGACAGTGACACACACATATACACACAGACAGACAGAGATACACACATATACACACAGACAGACAGAGATACACACAGACAGACAGATATACACACATATACACACAGACAGACAGAGATACACACATATACACACAGACAGACAGAGATACACACAGACAGACAGATATACACACATATACACACACACAGACAGAGATACACACATATACACACAGACAGACAGAGATACACACACATACACACAGACAGACAGAGATACACACACATACACACAGACAGACAGACAGAGATACACACAGACAGACAGAGATACACACATATACACACAGACAGACAGAGATACACACATATACACACAGACAGATATACACACATATACACACACACAGACAGAGATACACACATATACACACAGACAGACAGAGATACACACAGACAGACAGATATACACACATATACACACAGACAGACAGATATACACACATATACACACAGACAGACAGAGATACACACACATACACACAGACAGACAGACAGAGATACACACAGACAGACAGAGATACACACATATACACACAGACAGACAGAGATACACACACACACAGACAGACAGAGATACACACAGACAGACAGAGATACACACATATACACACACACAGACAGAGATACACACACATACACACAGACAGACAGACAGAGATACACACAGACAGACAGAGATACACACATATACACACACACAGACAGAGATACACACACATACACACAGACAGACAGACAGAGATACACACAGACAGAGATACACACATATACACACAGACAGACAGACAGTGACACACACATATACACACAGACAGACAGAGATACACACATATACACACAGACAGACAGAGATACACACATATACACACAGACAGACAGTGACACACACATATACACACAGACAGACAGAGATACACACATATACACACAGACAGACAGAGATACACACACATACAGACAGACAGACAGAGATACACACACACATACACACAGACAGACAGAGATACACACACATATACACACAGACAGACAGAGATACACACAGACAGACAGAGATACACACAGACAGACAGAGATACACACAGACAGACAGAGATACACACAGACAGACAGAGATACACACAGACAGACAGAGATACACACATATACACACAGACAGACAGACAGTGACACACATATACACACAGACAGACAGAGATACACACACATACAGACAGACAGACAGAGATACACACACACATACACACAGACAGACAGAGATACACACACATATACACACAGACAGACAGAGATACACACAGACAGACAGAGATACACACAGACAGACAGAGATACACACAGACAGACAGAGATACACACAGACAGACAGAGATACACACAGACAGACAGAGATACACACAGACAGACAGAGATATACACACAGACAGACAGAGATACACACATATACACACAGACAGACAGACAGACAGTGACACACATATACACACAGACAGACAGAGATACACACAGACAGACAGAGATACACACAGACAGACAGAGATACACACAGACAGACAGAGATACACACATATACACACAGACAGACAGACAGTGACACACACATATACACACAGACAGACAGAGATACACACATATACACACAGACAGACAGAGATACACACATATACACACAGACAGACAGACAGAGATACACACAGACAGACAGAGATACACACATATACACACAGACAGACAGAGATACACACATATACACACAGACAGACAGAGATACACACACACACACATATACACACAGACAGACAGAGATACACACATATACACACAGACAGACAGAGATACACACACATACACACAGACAGACAGAGATACACACAGACAGACAGAGATACACACAGACAGACAGAGATACACACATATACACACAGACAGACAGAGATACACACATATACACACAGACAGACAGAGATACACACACATACACACAGACAGACAGTGATACACACATATACACACACACAGACAGAGATACACACAGACAGACAGAGATACACACATATACACACAGACAGACAGAGATACACACAGACAGACAGAGATACACACAGACAGACAGTGATACACACATATACACACAGACAGACAGAGATATACACATATACACACAGACAGACAGAGATACACACATATACACACAGACAGACAGAGATACACACATATACACACAGACAGACAGAGATACACACACATACACACAGACAGACAGAGATACACACAGACAGACAGAGATACACACATATACACACAGACAGACAGAGATACACACATATACACACAGACAGACAGAGATACACACACATACACACAGACAGACAGTGATACACACATATACACACACACAGACAGAGATACACACAGACAGACAGATATACACACATATACACACAGACAGACAGACAGTGATACACACATATACACACAGACAGACAGAGATACACACATATACACACAGACAGACAGAGATACACACATATACACACAGACAGACAGAGATACACACATATACACACACACAGACAGAGATACACACATATACACACAGACAGACAGAGATACACACAGACAGACAGAGATACACACATATACACACAGACAGACAGAGATACACACAGACAGACAGACAGACAGAGATACACACATATACACACAGACAGACAGAGATACACACACATACACACACACAGACAGAGATACACACATATACACACAGACAGACAGAGATACACACAGACAGACAGAGATACACACATATACACACAGACAGACAGAGATACACACAGACAGACAGATATACACACATATACACACAGACAGACAGTGATACACACATATACACACAGACAGACAGAGATACACACATATACACACAGACAGACAGAGATACACACATATACACACAGACAGACAGAGATACACACAGACAGACAGAGATACACACATATACACACAGACAGACAGACAGACAGTGACACACACATATACACACAGACAGACAGTGACACACACATATACACACAGACAGACAGAGATACACACAGACAGACAGAGATATACACACACACAGACAGACAGAGATACACACATATACACACAGACAGACAGAGATACACACATATACACACAGACAGACAGAGATACACACATATACACACAGACAGACAGAGATACACACACATACAGACAGACAGACAGAGATACACACATATACACACAGACAGACAGAGATACACACACATACACACAGACAGACAGAGATACACACACATATACACACAGACAGACAGAGATACACACAGACAGACAGAGATACACATATACACACAGACAGACAGACAGTGACACACATATACACACAGACAGACAGAGATACACACATATACACACAGACAGACAGAGATACACACATATACACACAGACAGACAGACATACACACATATACACACAGACAGACAGAGATGCACACAGACAGACAGAGATACACACATATACACACAGACAGACAGAGATACACACATATACACACAGACAGACAGAGATACACACATATACACACAGACAGACAGAGATACACACACATACACACAGACAGACAGTGATACACACATATACACACACACAGACAGAGATACACACAGACAGACAGATATACACACAGACAGACAGACAGTGATACACACATATACACACAGACAGACAGAGATACACACATATACACACAGACAGACAGAGATACACACAGACAGACAGATACACACACATATACACACAGACAGACAGAGATACACACATATACACACAGACAGACAGAGATACACACAGACAGACAGATATACACACATATACACACACACAGACAGAGATACACACATATACACACAGACAGACAGAGATACACACAGACAGACAGATATACACACATATACACACAGACAGACAGATATACACACATATACACACAGACAGACAGAGATACACACACATACACACAGACAGACAGAGATACACACACATACACACAGACAGACAGACAGAGATACACACAGACAGACAGAGATACACACATATACACACAGACAGACAGAGATACACACACACACAGACAGACAGAGATACACACAGACAGACAGAGATACACACATATACACACACACAGACAGAGATACACACACATACACACAGACAGACAGACAGAGATACACACAGACAGACAGAGATACACACATATACACACACACAGACAGAGATACACACACATACACACAGACAGACAGACAGAGATACACACAGACAGACAGAGATACACACATATACACACAGACAGACAGACAGTGACACACACATATACACACAGACAGACAGAGATACACACATATACACACAGACAGACAGAGATACACACATATACACACAGACAGACAGTGACACACACATATACACACAGACAGACAGAGATACACACATATACACACAGACAGACAGAGATACACACAGACAGACAGATATACACACATATACACACAGACAGACAGAGATACACACATATACACACAGACAGACAGAGATACACACAGACAGACAGATATACACACATATACACACACACAGACAGAGATACACACATATACACACAGACAGACAGAGATACACACACATACACACAGACAGACAGAGATACACACATATACACACAGACAGACAGAGATACACACACATACACACAGACAGACAGTGATACACACATATACACACACATAGACAGAGATACACACAGACAGACAGAGATACACACATATACACACAGACAGACAGAGATACACACAGACAGACAGAGATACACACAGACAGACAGTGATACACACATATACACACAGACAGACAGAGATATACACATATACACACAGACAGACAGAGATACACACATATACACACAGACAGACAGAGATACACACATATACACACAGACAGACAGAGATACACACACATACACACAGACAGACAGAGATACACACAGACAGACAGAGATACACACATATACACACAGACAGACAGAGATACACACATATACACACAGACAGACAGAGATACACACACATACACACAGACAGACAGTGATACACACATATACACACACACAGACAGAGATACACACAGACAGACAGATATACACACATATACACACAGACAGACAGACAGTGATACACACATATACACACAGACAGACAGAGATACACACATATACACACAGACAGACAGAGATACACACATATACACACAGACAGACAGAGATACACACATATACACACACACAGACAGAGATACACACATATACACACAGACAGACAGAGATACACACAGACAGACAGAGATACACACATATACACACAGACAGACAGAGATACACACAGACAGACAGACAGACAGAGATACACACATATACACACAGACAGACAGAGATACACACACATACACACACACAGACAGAGATACACACATATACACACAGACAGACAGAGATACACACAGACAGACAGAGATACACACATATACACACAGACAGACAGAGATACACACAGACAGACAGATATACACACATATACACACAGACAGACAGTGATACACACATATACACACAGACAGACAGAGATACACACATATACACACAGACAGACAGAGATACACACATATACACACAGACAGACAGACAGTGACACACATATACACACAGACAGACAGAGATACACACAGACAGACAGAGATACACACATATACACACAGACAGACAGACAGACAGTGACACACACATATACACACAGACAGACAGTGACACACACATATACACACAGACAGACAGAGATACACACAGACAGACAGAGATATACACACACACAGACAGACAGAGATACACACATATACACACAGACAGACAGAGATACACACATATACACACAGACAGACAGAGATACACACATATACACACAGACAGACAGAGATACACACACATACAGACAGACAGACAGAGATACACACATATACACACAGACAGACAGAGATACACACACATACACACAGACAGACAGAGATACACACACATATACACACAGACAGACAGAGATACACACAGACAGACAGAGATACACATATACACACAGACAGACAGACAGTGACACACATATACACACAGACAGACAGAGATACACACATATACACACAGACAGACAGAGATACACACATATACACACAGACAGACAGACATACACACATATACACACAGACAGACAGAGATGCACACAGACAGACAGAGATACACACATATACACACAGACAGACAGAGATACACACATATACACACAGACAGACAGAGATACACACATATACACACAGACAGACAGAGATACACACACATACACACAGACAGACAGTGATACACACATATACACACACACAGACAGAGATACACACAGACAGACAGATATACACACAGACAGACAGACAGTGATACACACATATACACACAGACAGACAGAGATACACACATATACACACAGACAGACAGAGATACACACAGACAGACAGATACACACACATATACACACAGACAGACAGAGATACACACATATACACACAGACAGACAGAGATACACACAGACAGACAGATATACACACATATACACACACACAGACAGAGATACACACATATACACACAGACAGACAGAGATACACACAGACAGACAGATATACACACATATACACACAGACAGACAGATATACACACATATACACACAGACAGACAGAGATACACACACATACACACAGACAGACAGAGATACACACACATACACACAGA
This sequence comes from Coregonus clupeaformis, assembly GCF_020615455.1. NCBI lineage: Eukaryota > Metazoa > Chordata > Actinopteri > Salmoniformes > Salmonidae > Coregonus > Coregonus clupeaformis. Next base: position 105,814 of record NW_025533625.1, read on the forward strand.
CAGACAGACAGAGATACACACAGACAGACAGAGATACACACATATACACACAGACAGACAGAGATACACACACACACAGACAGACAGAGATACACACAGACAGACAGAGATACACACATATACACACACACAGACAGAGATACACACACATACACACAGACAGACAGACAGAGATACACACAGACAGACAGAGATACACACATATACACACACACAGACAGAGATACACACACATACACACAGACAGACAGACAGAGATACACACAGACAGACAGAGATACACACATATACACACAGACAGACAGACAGTGACACACACATATACACACAGACAGACAGAGATACACACATATACACACAGACAGACAGAGATACACACATATACACACAGACAGACAGTGACACACACATATACACACAGACAGACAGAGATACACACATATACACACAGACAGACAGAGATACACACAGACAGACAGATATACACACATATACACACAGACAGACAGAGATACACACATATACACACAGACAGACAGAGATACACACAGACAGACAGATATACACACATATACACACACACAGACAGAGATACACACATATACACACAGACAGACAGAGATACACACACATACACACAGACAGACAGAGATACACACACATACACACAGACAGACAGACAGAGATACACACAGACAGACAGAGATACACACATATACACACAGACAGACAGAGATACACACACACACAGACAGATATACACACATATACACACACACAGACAGAGATACACACATATACACACAGACAGACAGAGATACACACAGACAGACAGATATACACACATATACACACAGACAGACAGATATACACACATATACACACAGACAGACAGAGATACACACACATACACACAGACAGACAGACAGAGATACACACAGACAGACAGAGATACACACATATACACACAGACAGACAGAGATACACACACACACAGACAGACAGAGATACACACAGACAGACAGATATACACACATATACACACAGACAGACAGAGATACACACACATACACACAGACAGACAGACAGAGATACACACAGACAGACAGAGATACACACATATACACACAGACAGACAGAGATACACACACACACAGACAGACAGAGATACACACAGACAGACAGAGATACACACATATACACACACACAGACAGAGATACACACACATACACACAGACAGACAGACAGAGATACACACAGACAGACAGAGATACACACATATACACACACACAGACAGAGATACACACACATACACACAGACAGACAGACAGAGATACACACAGACAGACAGAGATACACACATATACACACAGACAGACAGACAGTGACACACACATATACACACAGACAGACAGAGATACACACATATACACACAGACAGACAGAGATACACACATATACACACAGACAGACAGTGACACACACATATACACACAGACAGACAGAGATACACACATATACACACAGACAGACAGAGATACACACAGACAGACAGATATACACACATATACACACACACAGACAGAGATACACACATATACACACAGACAGACAGAGATACACACACATACACACAGACAGACAGAGATACACACACATACACACAGACAGACAGACAGAGATACACACAGACAGACAGAGATACACACATATACACACAGACAGACAGAGATACACACACACACAGACAGATATACACACATATACACACACACAGACAGAGATACACACATATACACACAGACAGACAGAGATACACACAGACAGACAGATATACACACATATACACACAGACAGACAGATATACACACATATACACACAGACAGACAGAGATACACACACATACACACAGACAGACAGACAGAGATACACACAGACAGACAGAGATACACACATATACACACAGACAGACAGAGATACACACACACACAGACAGACAGAGATACACACAGACAGACAGAGATACACACATATACACACACACAGACAGAGATACACACACATACACACAGACAGACAGACAGAGATACACACAGACAGACAGAGATACACACACATACACACAGACAGACAGAGATACACACACATATACACACAGACAGACAGAGATACACACATATACACACAGACAGACAGAGATACACACATATACACACACAGACAGACAGACAGAGATACACACAGACAGAGATACACACATATACACACAGACAGACAGACAGTGACACACACATATACACACAGACAGACAGAGATACACACATATACACACAGACAGACAGAGATACACACATATACACACAGACAGACAGTGACACACACATATACACACAGACAGACAGAGATACACACATATACACACAGACAGACAGAGATACACACACATACAGACAGACAGACAGAGATACACACACACATACACACAGACAGACAGAGATACACACACATATACACACAGACAGACAGAGATACACACAGACAGACAGAGATACACACAGACAGACAGAGATACACACAGACAGACAGAGATACACACAGACAGACAGAGATACACACAGACAGACAGAGATACACACATATACACACAGACAGACAGACAGTGACACACATATACACACAGACAGACAGAGATACACACACATACAGACAGACAGACAGAGATACACACACACATACACACAGACAGACAGAGATACACACACATATACACACAGACAGACAGAGATACACACAGACAGACAGAGATACACACAGACAGACAGAGATACACACAGACAGACAGAGATACACACAGACAGACAGAGATACACACAGACAGACAGAGATACACACAGACAGACAGAGATATACACACAGACAGACAGAGATACACACATATACACACAGACAGACAGACAGTGACACACATATACACACAGACAGACAGAGATACACACAGACAGACAGAGATACACACAGACAGACAGAGATACACACATATACACACAGACAGACAGAGATACACACATATACACACAGACAGACAGTGACACACACATATACACACAGACAGACAGAGATACACACATATACACACAGACAGACAGAGATACACACAGACAGACAGATATACACACATATACACACAGACAGACAGAGATACACACATATACACACAGACAGACAGACAGTGACACACACATATACACACAGACAGACAGAGATACACACATATACACACAGACAGACAGAGATACACACATATACACACAGACAGACAGACAGAGATACACACAGACAGACAGAGATACACACATATACACACAGACAGACAGAGATACACACATATACACACAGACAGACAGAGATACACACACACACACATATACACACAGACAGACAGAGATACACACATATACACACAGACAGACAGAGATACACACAGACAGACAGAGATACACACATATACACACAGACAGACAGAGATACACACATATACACACAGACAGACAGACATACACACATATACACACAGACAGAGATACACACATATACACACAGACAGACAGAGATACACACATATACACACAGACAGACAGACAGTGACACACACATACACACAGACAGACAGAGATACACACAGACAGACAGAGATACACACATATACACACAGACAGACAGAGATACACACATATACACACAGACAGACAGAGATACACACATATACACACACACAGACAGAGATACACACAGACAGACAGAGATACACACATATACACACAGACAGACAGAGATACACACAGACAGACAGATATACACACATATACACACACACAGACAGAGATACACACATATACACACAGACAGACAGAGATACACACATATACACACACACAGACAGAGATACACACATATACACACAGACAGACAGAGATACACACAGACAGACAGATATACACACATATACACACAGACAGACAGATATACACACATATACACACAGACAGACAGAGATACACACATATACACACACACAGACAGAGATACACACATATACACATAGACAGACAGAGATATACACACAGACAGACAGAGATACACACAGACAGACAGATATACACACATATACACACAGACAGACAGAT
>NW_025533625.1:115000-157500 GCF_020615455.1 Coregonus clupeaformis
CTGGCTAGTGTGGTTAACTGGCTAGTGTAGTTAACTGGCTAGTGTGGTTAACTGGCTAGTGTAGTGAACTGGCTAGTGTAGTGAACTGGCTAGTGTGGTGAACTGGCTAGTGTGGTTAACTGGCTAGTGTGGTGAACTGGCTAGTGTGGTGAACTGGCTAGTGTGGTGAACTGGCTAGTGTGGTGAACTGGCTAGTGTGGTGAACTGGCTAGTGTGGTGAACTGGCTAGTGTGGTGAACTGGCTAGTGTGGTGAACTGGCTAGTGTGGTTAACTGGCTAGTGTGGTGAACTGGCTAGTGTGGTTAACTGGCTAGTGTGGTTAACTGGCTAGTGTGGTTAACTGGCTAGTGTGGTTAACTGGCTAGTGTAGTTAACTGGCTAGTGTGGTTAACTGGCTAGTGTAGTTAACTGGCTAGTGTGGTTAACTGGCTAGTGTGGTTAACTGGCTAGTGTGGTTAACTGGCTAGTGTGGTTAACTGGCTAGTGTGAGTTAACTGGCTAGTGTGGTTAACTGGCTAGTGTAGTGAACTGGCTAGTGTAGTTAACTGGCTAGTGTGGTTAACTGGCTAGTGTGGTTAACTGGCTAGTGTGGTTAACTGGCTAGTGTGGTTAACTGGCCAGTGTAGTTAACTGGCTAGTGTGGTTAACTGGCTAGTGTAGTTAACTGGCTAGTGTAGTTAACTGGCTAGTGTGGTTAACTGGCTAGTGTGGTTAACTGGCTAGTGTGGTTAACTGGCTAGTGTAGTTAACTGGCTAGTGTAGTTAACTGGCTAGTGTGGTTAACTGGCTAGTGTGGTTAACTGGCTAGTGTGGTTAACTGGCTAGTGTAGTGAACTGGCTAGTGTGGTTAACTGGCTAGTGTGTTTAACTGGCTAGTGTGGTTACTGGTTAACTGGCTAGTGTGGTTAACTGGCTAGTGTGGTGAACTGGCTAGTGTGGTGAACTGGCTAGTGTGGTGAACTGGCTAGTGTGGTGAACTGGCTAGTGTGGTGAACTGGCTAGTGTGGTGAACTGGCTAGTGTGGTTAACTGGCTAGTGTGGTTAACTGGCTAGTGTAGTTAACTTGCTAGTGTAGTTAACTGGCTAGTGTGGTTAACTGGCTAGTGTGGTTAACTGGCTAGTGTAGTGAACTGGCTAGTGTAGTGAACTGGCTAGTGTAGTTAACTGGCTAGTGTAGTTAACTGGCTAGTGTGGTGAACTGGCTAGTGTGGTTAACTGGCTAGTGTGGTGAACTGGCTAGTGTGGTGAACTGGCTAGTGTGGTGAACTGGCTAGTGTGGTGAACTGGCTAGTGTGGTGAACTGGCTAGTGTGGTGAACTGGCTAGTGTGGTGAACTGGCTAGTGTGGTTAACTGGCTAGTGTGGTGAACTGGCTAGTGTGGTTAACTGGCTAGTGTGGTTAACTGGCTAGTGTGGTTAACTGGCTAGTGTGGTTAACTGGCTAGTGTAGTTAACTGGCTAGTGTGGTTAACTGGCTAGTGTAGTTAACTGGCTAGTGTAGTTAACTGGCTAGTGTGGTTAACTGGCTAGTGTGGTTAACTGGCTAGTGTGGTTAACTGGCTAGTGTAGTTAACTGGCTAGTGTGGTTAACTGGCTAGTGTAGTGAACTGGCTAGTGTAGTTAACTGGCTAGTGTGGTTAACTGGCTAGTGTGGTTAACTGGCTAGTGTGGTTAACTGGCTAGTGTGGTTAACTGGCTAGTGTAGTTAACTGGCTAGTGTGGTTAACTGGCTAGTGTAGTTAACTGGCTAGTGTAGTTAACTGGCTAGTGTGGTTAACTGGCTAGTGTGGTTAACTGGCTAGTGTGGTTAACTGGCTAGTGTAGTTAACTGGCTAGTGTAGTTAACTGGCTAGTGTGGTTAACTGGCTAGTGTGGTTAACTGGCTAGTGTGGTTAACTGGCTAGTGTAGTGAACTGGCTAGTGTGGTTAACTGGCTAGTGTGTTTAACTGGCTAGTGTGGTTACTGGTTAACTGGCTAGTGTGGTTAACTGGCTAGTGTGGTTAACTGGCTAGTGTGGTGAACTGGCTAGTGTGGTGAACTGGCTAGTGTGGTGAACTGGCTAGTGTGGTGAACTGGCTAGTGTGGTGAACTGGCTAGTGTGGTTAACTGGCTAGTGTGGTTAACTGGCTAGTGTAGTTAACTTGCTAGTGTAGTTAACTTGCTAGTGTGGTTAACTGGCTAGTGTGGTTAACTGGCTAGTGTAGTGAACTGGCTAGTGTAGTGAACTGGCTAGTGTAGTTAACTGGCTAGTGTAGTTAACTGGCTAGTGTAGTGAACTGGCTAGTGTGGTTAACTGGCTATTGTAGTTAACTGGCTAGTGTAGTTAACTGGCTAGTGTGGTTAACTGGCTAGTGTAGTTAACTGGCTAGTGTGGTTAACTGGCTAGTGTGGTTAACTGGCTAGTGTGGTTAACTGGCTAGTGTAGTTAACTGGCTAGTGTAGTGAACTGGCTAGTGTAGTTAACTGGCTAGTGTAGTTAACTGGCTAGTGTGGTTAACTGGCTAGTGTAGTGAACTGGCTAGTGTAGTTAACTGGCTAGTGTGGTGAACTGGCTAGTGTGGTTAACTGGCTAGTGTGGTGAACTGGCTAGTGTAGTTAACTGGCTAGTGTGGTTAACTGGCTAGTGTGGTTAACTGGCTAGTGTGGTTAACTGGCTAGTGTAGTTAACTGGCTAGTGTGGTTAACTGGCTAGTGTGTTTAACTGGCTAGTGTGTTTAACTGGCTAGTGTGGTTAACTGGCTAGTGTGGTTAACTGGCTAGTGTAGTTAACTGGCTAGTGTAGTTAACTGGCTAGTGTGGTTAACTGGCTAGTGTGGTTAACTGGCTAGTGTAGTTAACTGGCTAGTGTAGTGAACTGGCTAGTGTAGTTAACTGGCTAGTGTAGTTAACTGGCTAGTGTGGTTAACTGGCTAGTGTAGTGAACTGGCTAGTGTAGTTAACTGGCTAGTGTGGTTAACTGGCTAGTGTAGTTAACTGGCTAGTGTAGTTAACTGGCTAGTGTGGTTAACTGGCTAGTGTGGTTAACTGGCTAGTGTAGTTAACTGGCTAGTGTAGTAGACTGGCTAGTGTGGTTAACTGGCTAGTGTAGTTAACTGGCTAGTGTGGTTAACTGGCTAGTGTAGTTAACTGGCTAGTGTAGTTATCTGGCTAGTGTGGTTAACTGGCTAGTGTAGTTAACTGGCTAGTGTAGTTAACTGGCTAGTGTAGTGAACTGGCTAGTGTAGTTAACTGGCTAGTGTGGTTAACTGGCTAGGTAGTGTAGTTAACTGGCTAGTGTGGTTAACTGGCTAGTGTAGTTAACTGGCTAGTGTGGTTAACTGGCTAGTGTGGTTAACTGGCTAGTGTGGTTAACTGGCTAGTGTGGTTAACTGGCTAGTGTAGTGAACTGGCTAGTGTAGTTAACTGGCTAGTGTAGTTAACTGGCTAGTGTGGTTAACTGGCTAGTGTAGTGAACTGGCTAGTGTGGTGAACTGGCTAGTGTGGTGAACTGGCTAGTGTGGTTAACTGGCTAGTGTGGTTAACTGGCTAGTGTGGTTAACTGGCTAGTGTGGTTAACTGGCTAGTGTGGTTAACTGGCTAGTGTGGTGAACTGGCTAGTGTAGTGAACTGGCTAGTGTAGTTAACTGGCTAGTGTGGTTAACTGGCTAGTGTAGTTAACTGGCTAGTGTGGTTAACTGGCTAGTGTGGTTAACTGGCTAGTTTGGTTAACTGGCTAGTGTAGTTAACTGGCTAGTGTAGTTAACTGGCTAGTGTGGTTAACTGGCTAGTGTGGTTAACTGGCTAGTGTAGTTAACTGGCTAGTGTAGTGAACTGGCTAGTGTAGTTAACTGGCTAGTGTAGTTAACTGGCTAGTGTGGTTAACTGGCTAGTGTAGTGAACTGGCTAGTGTAGTTAACTGGCTAGTGTGGTTAACTGGCTAGTGTAGTTAACTGGCTAGTGTGGTTAACTGGCTAGTGTGGTTAACTGGCTAGTGTGGTTAACTGGCTAGTGTGGTTAACTGGCTAGTGTAGTTAACTGGCTAGTGTGGTTAACTGGCTAGTGTGGTTAACTGGCTAGTGTGGTTAACTGGCTAGTGTAGTTAACTGGCTAGTGTGGTTAACTGGCTAGTGTAGTTAACTGGCTAGTGTAGTTAACTGGCAGTGTGGTTAACTGGCTAGTGTAGTTAACTGGCTAGTGTAGTTAACTGGCTAGTGTAGTTAACTGGCTAGTGTGGTTAACTGGCTAGTGTGGTTAACTGGCTAGTGTAGTTAACTGGCTAGTGTGGTTAACTGGCTAGTGTAGTTAACTGGCTAGTGTGGTTAACTGGCTAGTGTGGTTAACTGGCTAGTGTGGTTAACTGGCTAGTGTAGTTAACTGGCTAGTGTGGTTAACTGGCTAGTGTAGTTAACTGGCTAGTGTGGTTAACTGGCTAGTGTGGTTAACTGGCTAGTGTGGTTAACTGGCTAGTGTAGTTAACTGGCTAGTGTAGTAAACTGGCTAGTGTGGTTAACTGGCTAGTGTAGTAAACTGGCTAGTGTGGTTAACTGGCTAGTGTGGTTAACTGGCTAGTGTGGTTAACTGGCTAGTGTGGTTAACTGGCTAGTGTAGTAAACTGGCTAGTGTGGTTAACTGGCTAGTGTGGTTAACTGGCTAGTGTGGTTAACTGGCTAGTGTAGTAAACTGGCTAGTGTGGTTAACTGGCTAGTGTGGTTAACTGGCTAGTGTGGTTAACTGGCTAGTGTGTAGTTAACTGGCTAGTGTGGTTAACTGGCTAGTGTGGTTAACTGGCTAGTGTGGTTAACTGGCTAGTGTGGTTAACTGGCTAGTGTGGTTAACTGGCTAGTGTGGTTAACTGGCTAGTGTGGTTAACTGGCTAGTGTGGTTAACTGGCTAGTGTGGTTAACTGGCTAGTGTAGTTAACTGGCTAGTGTGGTTAACTGGCTAGTGTGGTTAACTGGCTAGTGTGGTTAACTGGCTAGTGTAGTTAACTGGCTAGTGTAGTTAACTGGCTAGTGTGGTTAACTGGCTAGTGTAGTTAACTGGCTAGTGTAGTTAACTGGCTAGTGTAGTTAACTGGCTAGTGTGGTTAACTGGCTAGTGTAGTTAACTGGCTAGTGTAGTTAACTGGCTAGTGTGGTTAACTGGCTAGTGTGGTTAACTGGCTAGTGTGGTTAACTGGCTAGTGTGTTAACTGGCTAGTGTGGTTAACTGGCTAGTGTGGTTAACTGGCTAGTGTGGTTAACTGGCTAGTGTAGTTAACTGGCTAGTGTGGTTAACTGGCTAGTGTGGTTAACTGGCTAGTGTGGTTAACTGGCTAGTGTAGTTAACTGGCTAGTGTGGTTAACTGGCTAGTGTGGTTAACTGGCTAGTGTAGTTAACTGGCTAGTGTAGTTAACTGGCTAGTGTGGTTAACTGGCTAGTGTAGTGAACTGGCTAGTGTTGTGAACTGGCTAGTGTGGTTAACTGGCTAGTGTGGTTAACTGGCTAGTGTAGTTAACTGGCTAGTGTAGTGAACTGGCTAGTGTGGTTAACTGGCTAGTGTGGTTAACTGGCTAGTGTGGTTAACTGGCTAGTGTGGTTAACTGGCTAGTGTAGTTAACTGGCTAGTGTGGTTAACTGGCTAGTGTAGTGAACTGGCTAGTGTAGTGAACTGGCTAGTGTGGTGAACTGGCTAGTGTGGTTAACTGGCTAGTGTGGTGAACTGGCTAGTGTGGTGAACTGGCTAGTGTGGTGAACTGGCTAGTGTGGTGAACTGGCTAGTGTGGTGAACTGGCTAGTGTGGTGAACTGGCTAGTGTGGTGAACTGGCTAGTGTGGTTAACTGGCTAGTGTGGTGAACTGGCTAGTGTGGTTAACTGGCTAGTGTGGTTAACTGGCTAGTGTGGTTAACTGGCTAGTGTGGTTAACTGGCTAGTGTGGTTAACTGGCTAGTGTAGTTAACTGGCTAGTGTAGTTAACTGGCTAGTGTGGTTAACTGGCTAGTGTGGTTAACTGGCTAGTGTGGTTAACTGGCTAGTGTGGTTAACTGGCTAGTGTAGTTAACTGGCTAGTGTGGTTAACTGGCTAGTGTAGTGAACTGGCTAGTGTAGTTAACTGGCTAGTGTGGTTAACTGGCTAGTGTGGTTAACTGGCTAGTGTGGTTAACTGGCTAGTGTGGTTAACTGGCTAGTGTAGTTAACTGGCTAGTGTGGTTAACTGGCTAGTGTAGTTAACTGGCTAGTGTAGTTAACTGGCTAGTGTGGTTAACTGGCTAGTGTGGTTAACTGGCTAGTGTGGTTAACTGGCTAGTGTAGTTAACTGGCTAGTGTAGTTAACTGGCTAGTGTGGTTAACTGGCTAGTGTGGTTAACTGGCTAGTGTAGTGAACTGGCTAGTGTGGTTAACTGGCTAGTGTGTTTAACTGGCTAGTGTGGTTACTGGTTAACTGGCTAGTGTGGTTAACTGGCTAGTGTGGTGAACTGGCTAGTGTGGTGAACTGGCTAGTGTGGTGAACTGGCTAGTGTGGTGAACTGGCTAGTGTGGTGAACTGGCTAGTGTGGTGAACTGGCTAGTGTGGTTAACTGGCTAGTGTGGTTAACTGGCTAGTGTAGTTAACTTGCTAGTGTAGTTAACTGGCTAGTGTGGTTAACTGGCTAGTGTGGTTAACTGGCTAGTGTAGTGAACTGGCTAGTGTAGTGAACTGGCTAGTGTAGTTAACTGGCTAGTGTAGTTAACTGGCTAGTGTGGTGAACTGGCTAGTGTGGTTAACTGGCTAGTGTGGTGAACTGGCTAGTGTGGTGAACTGGCTAGTGTGGTGAACTGGCTAGTGTGGTGAACTGGCTAGTGTGGTGAACTGGCTAGTGTGGTGAACTGGCTAGTGTGGTGAACTGGCTAGTGTGGTGAACTGGCTAGTGTGGTTAACTGGCTAGTGTGGTGAACTGGCTAGTGTGGTGAACTGGCTAGTGTGGTGAACTGGCTAGTGTGGTGAACTGGCTAGTGTGGTGAACTGGCTAGTGTGGTGAACTGGCTAGTGTGGTGAACTGGCTAGTGTGGTGAACTGGCTAGTGTGGTTAACTGGCTAGTGTGGTGAACTGGCTAGTGTGGTTAACTGGCTAGTGTGGTTAACTGGCTAGTGTGGTTAACTGGCTAGTGTGGTTAACTGGCTAGTGTAGTTAACTGGCTAGTGTGGTTAACTGGCTAGTGTAGTTAACTGGCTAGTGTAGTTAACTGGCTAGTGTGGTTAACTGGCTAGTGTGGTTAACTGGCTAGTGTGGTTAACTGGCTAGTGTGGTTAACTGGCTAGTGTAGTTAACTGGCTAGTGTGGTTAACTGGCTAGTGTAGTGAACTGGCTAGTGTAGTTAACTGGCTAGTGTGGTTAACTGGCTAGTGTGGTTAACTGGCTAGTGTGGTTAACTGGCTAGTGTGGTTAACTGGCTAGTGTAGTTAACTGGCTAGTGTGGTTAACTGGCTAGTGTAGTTAACTGGCTAGTGTAGTTAACTGGCTAGTGTGGTTAACTGGCTAGTGTGGTTAACTGGCTAGTGTGGTTAACTGGCTAGTGTAGTTAACTGGCTAGTGTAGTTAACTGGCTAGTGTGGTTAACTGGCTAGTGTGGTTAACTGGCTAGTGTAGTGAACTGGCTAGTGTGGTTAACTGGCTAGTGTGTTTAACTGGCTAGTGTGGTTACTGGTTAACTGGCTAGTGTGGTTAACTGGCTAGTGTGGTGAACTGGCTAGTGTGGTGAACTGGCTAGTGTGGTGAACTGGCTAGTGTGGTGAACTGGCTAGTGTGGTGAACTGGCTAGTGTGGTTAACTGGCTAGTGTGGTTAACTGGCTAGTGTAGTTAACTTGCTAGTGTAGTTAACTGGCTAGTGTGGTTAACTGGCTAGTGTGGTTAACTGGCTAGTGTAGTGAACTGGCTAGTGTAGTGAACTGGCTAGTGTAGTTAACTGGCTAGTGTAGTTAACTGGCTAGTGTGGTGAACTGGCTAGTGTGGTTAACTGGCTAGTGTGGTGAACTGGCTAGTGTGGTGAACTGGCTAGTGTGGTGAACTGGCTAGTGTGGTGAACTGGCTAGTGTGGTGAACTGGCTAGTGTGGTGAACTGGCTAGTGTGGTGAACTGGCTAGTGTGGTGAACTGGCTAGTGTGGTGAACTGGCTAGTGTGGTGAACTGGCTAGTGTGGTTAACTGGCTAGTGTGGTTAACTGGCTAGTGTGGTTAACTGGCTAGTGTGGTTAACTGGCTAGTGTAGTTAACTGGCTAGTGTGGTTAACTGGCTAGTGTAGTTAACTGGCTAGTGTAGTTAACTGGCTAGTGTGGTTAACTGGCTAGTGTGGTTAACTGGCTAGTGTGGTTAACTGGCTAGTGTAGTTAACTGGCTAGTGTGGTTAACTGGCTAGTGTAGTGAACTGGCTAGTGTAGTTAACTGGCTAGTGTGGTTAACTGGCTAGTGTGGTTAACTGGCTAGTGTGGTTAACTGGCTAGTGTGGTTAACTGGCTAGTGTGGTTAACTGGCTAGTGTAGTTAACTGGCTAGTGTAGTTAACTGGCTAGTGTGGTTAACTGGCTAGTGTGGTTAACTGGCTAGTGTGGTTAACTGGCTAGTGTAGTTAACTGGCTAGTGTAGTTAACTGGCTAGTGTGGTTAACTGGCTAGTGTGGTTAACTGGCTAGTGTGGTTAACTGGCTAGTGTAGTGAACTGGCTAGTGTGGTTAACTGGCTAGTGTGTTTAACTGGCTAGTGTGGTTACTGGTTAACTGGCTAGTGTGGTTAACTGGCTAGTGTGGTTAACTGGCTAGTGTGGTGAACTGGCTAGTGTGGTGAACTGGCTAGTGTGGTGAACTGGCTAGTGTGGTGAACTGGCTAGTGTGGTGAACTGGCTAGTGTGGTTAACTGGCTAGTGTGGTTAACTGGCTAGTGTAGTTAACTTGCTAGTGTAGTTAACTGGCTAGTGTGGTTAACTGGCTAGTGTGGTTAACTGGCTAGTGTAGTGAACTGGCTAGTGTAGTGAACTGGCTAGTGTAGTTAACTGGCTAGTGTAGTTAACTGGCTAGTGTAGTGAACTGGCTAGTGTGGTTAACTGGCTATTGTAGTTAACTGGCTAGTGTAGTTAACTGGCTAGTGTGGTTAACTGGCTAGTGTAGTTAACTGGCTAGTGTGGTTAACTGGCTAGTGTGGTTAACTGGCTAGTGTAGTTAACTGGCTAGTGTAGTGAACTGGCTAGTGTAGTTAACTGGCTAGTGTAGTTAACTGGCTAGTGTGGTTAACTGGCTAGTGTAGTGAACTGGCTAGTGTAGTTAACTGGCTAGTGTGGTGAACTGGCTAGTGTGGTTAACTGGCTAGTGTGGTGAACTGGCTAGTGTAGTTAACTGGCTAGTGTGGTTAACTGGCTAGTGTGGTTAACTGGCTAGTGTGGTTAACTGGCTAGTGTAGTTAACTGGCTAGTGTGGTTAACTGGCTAGTGTGTTTAACTGGCTAGTGTGTTTAACTGGCTAGTGTGGTTAACTGGCTAGTGTGGTTAACTGGCTAGTGTAGTTAACTGGCTAGTGTAGTTAACTGGCTAGTGTGGTTAACTGGCTAGTGTGGTTAACTGGCTAGTGTAGTTAACTGGCTAGTGTAGTGAACTGGCTAGTGTAGTTAACTGGCTAGTGTAGTTAACTGGCTAGTGTGGTTAACTGGCTAGTGTAGTGAACTGGCTAGTGTAGTTAACTGGCTAGTGTGGTTAACTGGCTAGTGTAGTTAACTGGCTAGTGTAGTTAACTGGCTAGTGTGGTTAACTGGCTAGTGTGGTTAACTGGCTAGTGTAGTTAACTGGCTAGTGTAGTAGACTGGCTAGTGTGGTTAACTGGCTAGTGTAGTTAACTGGCTAGTGTGGTTAACTGGCTAGTGTAGTTAACTGGCTAGTGTAGTTATCTGGCTAGTGTGGTTAACTGGCTAGTGTAGTTAACTGGCTAGTGTAGTTAACTGGCTAGTGTAGTGAACTGGCTAGTGTAGTTAACTGGCTAGTGTGGTTAACTGGCTAGTGTAGTTAACTGGCTAGTGTAGTTAACTGGCTAGTGTGGTTAACTGGCTAGTGTAGTTAACTGGCTAGTGTGGTTAACTGGCTAGTGTGGTTAACTGGCTAGTGTGGTTAACTGGCTAGTGTGGTTAACTGGCTAGTGTAGTGAACTGGCTAGTGTAGTTAACTGGCTAGTGTAGTTAACTGGCTAGTGTGGTTAACTGGCTAGTGTAGTGAACTGGCTAGTGTAGTTAACTGGCTAGTGTGGTGAACTGGCTAGTGTGGTGAACTGGCTAGTGTGGTTAACTGGCTAGTGTGGTTAACTGGCTAGTGTGGTTAACTGGCTAGTGTGGTTAACTGGCTAGTGTGGTTAACTGGCTAGTGTGGTGAACTGGCTAGTGTAGTGAACTGGCTAGTGTAGTTAACTGGCTAGTGTGGTTAACTGGCTAGTGTAGTTAACTGGCTAGTGTGGTTAACTGGCTAGTGTGGTTAACTGGCTAGTTTGGTTAACTGGCTAGTGTAGTTAACTGGCTAGTGTAGTTAACTGGCTAGTGTGGTTAACTGGCTAGTGTGGTTAACTGGCTAGTGTAGTTAACTGGCTAGTGTAGTGAACTGGCTAGTGTAGTTAACTGGCTAGTGTAGTTAACTGGCTAGTGTGGTTAACTGGCTAGTGTAGTGAACTGGCTAGTGTAGTTAACTGGCTAGTGTGGTTAACTGGCTAGTGTAGTTAACTGGCTAGTGTGGTTAACTGGCTAGTGTGGTTAACTGGCTAGTGTGGTTAACTGGCTAGTGTGGTTAACTGGCTAGTGTAGTTAACTGGCTAGTGTGGTTAACTGGCTAGTGTGGTTAACTGGCTAGTGTGGTTAACTGGCTAGTGTAGTTAACTGGCTAGTGTGGTTAACTGGCTAGTGTAGTTAACTGGCTAGTGTAGTTAACTGGCTAGTGTGGTTAACTGGCTAGTGTAGTTAACTGGCTAGTGTAGTTAACTGGCTAGTGTAGTTAACTGGCTAGTGTGGTTAACTGGCTAGTGTGGTTAACTGGCTAGTGTGGTTAACTGGCTAGTGTAGTTAACTGGCTAGTGTAGTTAACTGGCTAGTGTGGTTAACTGGCTAGTGTAGTTAACTGGCTAGTGTGGTTAACTGGCTAGTGTGGTTAACTGGCTAGTGTGGTTAACTGGCTAGTGTAGTTAACTGGCTAGTGTGGTTAACTGGCTAGTGTAGTTAACTGGCTAGTGTGGTTAACTGGCTAGTGTGGTTAACTGGCTAGTGTGGTTAACTGGCTAGTGTAGTTAACTGGCTAGTGTAGTAAACTGGCTAGTGTGGTTAACTGGCTAGTGTAGTAAACTGGCTAGTGTGGTTAACTGGCTAGTGTGGTTAACTGGCTAGTGTGGTTAACTGGCTAGTGTAGTAAACTGGCTAGTGTGGTTAACTGGCTAGTGTGGTTAACTGGCTAGTGTGGTTAACTGGCTAGTGTAGTAAACTGGCTAGTGTGGTTAACTGGCTAGTGTGGTTAACTGGCTAGTGTGGTTAACTGGCTAGTGTGGTTAACTGGCTAGTGTAGTTAACTGGCTAGTGTGGTTAACTGGCTAGTGTGGTTAACTGGCTAGTGTGGTTAACTGGCTAGTGTAGTTAACTGGCTAGTGTGGTTAACTGGCTAGTGTGGTTAACTGGCTAGTGTAGTGAACTGGCTAGTGTAGTTAACTGGCTAGTGTAGTTAACTGGCTAGTGTAGTTAACTGGCTAGTGTGGTTAACTGGCTAGTGTAGTTAACTGGCTAGTGTGGTTAACTGGCTAGTGTGGTTAACTGGCTAGTGTGGTTACCTGGCTAGTGTGGTTAACTGGCTAGTGTGGTTACCTGGCTAGTGTAGTTAACTGGCTAGTGTAGTTAACTGGCTAGTGTGGTTAACTGGCTAGTGTGGTTACCTGGCTAGTGTGGTTAACTGGCTAGTGTGGTTACCTGGCTAGTGTAGTTAACTGGCTAGTGTAGTTAACTGGCTAGTGTGGTTAACTGGCTAGTGTGGTTAACTGGCTAGTGTAGTGAACTGGCTAGTGTGGTTAACTGGCTAGTGTAGTTAACTGGCTAGTGTGGTTAACTGGCTAGTGTAGTTAACTGGCTAGTGTAGTGAACTGGCTAGTGTAGTTAACTGGCTAGTGTGGTTAACTGGCTAGTGTGGTTAACTGGCTAGTGTAGTTAACTGGCTAGTGTGGTTAACTGGCTAGTGTAGTTAACTGGCTAGTGTAGTTAACTGGCTAGTGTAGTTAACTGGCTAGTGTAGTTAACTGGCTAGTGTGGTTAACTGGCTAGTGTGGTTAACTGGCTATTGTAGTTAACTGGCTAGTGTGGTTAACTGGCTAGTGTAGTTAACTGGCTAGTGTAGTAAACTGGCTAGTGTAGTAAACTGGCTAGTGTAGTTAACTGGCTAGTGTAGTTAACTGGCTAGTGTAGTAAACTGGCTAGTGTAGTAAACTGGCTAGTGTAGTTAACTGGCTAGTGTAGTTAACTGGGAGTCATTTCATTACAGGTATCCTTTTAAATTGTATATTTTTGAATGAAACTGGACCTCAAGTTTGAAACACAAAAACACAATCAACTCTCCCCCTCCACCCTCTCCCCCCTCCACCCTCTCCCTCCTCCACCCTCTCTCCCTCCTCTATCCCCCCTCCTCCCTCTCTCTCTCCTCTATCCCCCCTCCTCCCTCTCCCCTCCTCCCTCCCCCCTCCACCCTCTCCCCCTCCACCCTCTCCCCCTCCACCCTCTCCCCCTCCACCCTCTCTCCTTCCTCTCCCTCTTCTCCACCCTCTCTCCCTCCTCCCTCTCCCCCTCCACCCTCTCCCCCTCCACCCTCTCTCCCTCCTCCACCCTCTCTCCCTCCTCCACCCTCTCTCCCTCCTCCACCCTCTACCCTCTCTCCCTCCTCCACCCTCTCACCCCCTCCACCACCCTCTCACCCCCTCCACCCTCTCCTTCCTCTCCTCCTCCACCCTCTCTCTCCTCTCCTCTCCTCTCCTCTCCTTCCTCTCTCCCTCCTCTCCCCCTCTCCTTCCTCTCCCTCCTCCTTCCTCTCTCCCCCTCCACCCTCCCCTTCCTCTCCCCCCTCCACCCTCTCTACCTCCTCCACAGTGTCTGAGAAAGTGGGGTTTCAGGCGTTGTGAGGATATCTGTTGGATCAAGACCAACAAGAACAACCCTGGAAAGACCAAAACCCTCGACCCTAAAGCTGTGTTTCAGAGGACCAAGGTAACACACACTATGTCACACACATTGTGACACACACACCGTGACACCACACCAATGTATTACCATTATTTCTCACCCTCTTATTTCTACACCTCCTCCCTCCCCCTTCCTCTCTCCCCTCCTCTCTCTCCTCCTCTCCTTACTCCCCCCCTCCCCCCTCCCCTCCTCTCTCCCCCATCCTCTCTCCTCCTCTCCTTACTCCCCCCTCCCTCCTCTCTCTTCCCCCTCCTCTCTCTCCTCTCCTTACTCCCCCCTCCCTCCCCTCCTCCCTCCCCTCCTCTCTCTCCTCCTCTCCTCCCCCCTCCCTCCCCTCCTCTCCTCTCCTTACTCCCCCTCCCTCCTCTCTCTTCCCCCTCCTCTCTCTCCCCCCTCCTCTCTCTCCTCCTCTCCTCCCCTCCCCCCTCCCTCCCCCCTCTAGGAACACTGCCTGATGGGTATTAAAGGGACAGTCAGGCGGTCTACAGATGGTGATTTCATCCATGCTAACGTGGACATAGACCTGATTATTACCGAGGAACCTGAGATCGGGAATGTGGAGAAGCCTGTGGAGATATTCCACATTATAGAACACTTCTGTCTGGGGAGGCGTCGACTCCACCTGTTTGGACGAGACTCTACCATCAGACCAGGTGGGTCACACCAATGACTGTTTACATGAATGGACGAAGCCATTGATCGATCACGTGACACCCATTCATTCCTATGTGAAGACTCAATCGTGCATTGAAGCCAAGCGACGTGGGTTAAAGATGGCGGCTCACGGAGACAGGACGTGAGCAGTTTTGAGCTTCTCCAGGAAGTGACGTTGCAGGCTAGCTCAGTGCTGCCCCCTCTCATTGAGGCAGACCGGGGTACTGCATGCAGCCGTTAGCAACTCTATTATTCTTACAACCTCTTCTGTGTGCGCGATTTTTAAATAATCGGTGTAAGGACATCTGGTGTATTACAAGCAATTATTGGTACCATGATTGTCTTCAATTATATCTTTTATTTCCACGAAGCTTGACCACAAAGATTGCACATTTTTTTCATTCACTATAATGGGGGATCCTGTTTTCTGCTGACATTGCCTGCAGTACCGCGGTCGGCTTTGACCTTTGGTGGCTTCGATGAGAGGGGGCAGTCGTTCTCCCCTGGGTCTCCACACACACACACACACACACACACACACACACACACACACACAGACACACACACACACGGAATGAAGAGGGAATAAGCAGGAAGTCTGGAATCCTCTGAACATGATTTCTGTAAAACCTGGGAATTTGGGGAAAGTTAGCAGAATTCTCCAACCCTAATTCAGAAACAGGAGGACTCTATATTTAGGATCTATTGTTGTGATCTTGTTGTTGTTGTTGTTACATTTCTCTCTCCCCCTCCCCCCTCTTTCTCTCTCCCCCTCCCCTCTCTCTCTCTCCCCTCCCCCCTCTTTCTCTCTCCCCCTTTCTCTCTCCCCCTCCCCCCTCTTTCTCTCTCCCCCTCCCCCCCCTTTCTCTCCCCCTCCCCCATCCCATCTCTCTCCCCCCTCCCCACACTCTCTCTCCCCCCTCCCCACTCTCTCGCTCCCCCTCCCCACTCTCTCTCTCCCCCTCCCCCACTCTCCCCCTCCCTCCCCACTCCCTCCCTCCCCCCTCTCGCTCCCTCCTCTCCTCCATCTCCCCCTCCCTCCCCCCCTCTCTCTCTCTCCAGGGTGGTTGACAGTAGGTCCTACTCTGACCAACAGTAACTTCAACTCAGAGGCTTACTCCTCCCACTTCTCAATCACACAGTCCCACCTCTCAGGTAGGACCTTACACACACACACCACACACACACACACACACACACACCACACACACCACACACACACACACACACCACACACACACACACACACAACAGACACACTCACATCCACTCTCACCTCTCAGGTAGGACCTTACACACACACACCACACACACACACACACACACACACACACACACACACACACACACACACACACACACACACACACACACACACACACACACAACATACACACTCACATCCACTCTCACCTCTCAGGTAGGACCTTACACACACACCACACACACACAACATACACACTCACATCCACTCTCACCTCTCAGTTAGGTCCTTACACACACTGATCTTTCTTGTCTGTCCTCTTGTTCTGTCCTCATCTCTTCTCCTCTCTCTGTTCTATAATGAATCCCTCTGTTCTCTCCTCTTGGTGTGTCCATCTCTCTCTCTCTGTTCTATAATGAATCCCTCTGTTCTCTCCTCTTGGTGTGTCCATCTCTCTCTCTGTTCTATAATGAATCCCTCTGTTCTCTCCTCTTGGTGTGTCCATCTCTCTCTGTTCTATAATGAATCCCTCTGTTCTCTCCTCTTGGTGTGTCCATCTCTCTCTCTCTGTTCTATAATGAATCCCTCTGTTCTCTCCTCTTGGTGTGTCCATCTCTCTCTCTGTTCTATAATGAATCCCTCTGTTCTCTCCTCTTGGTGTGTCCATCTCTCTCTCTGTTCTATAATGAATCCCTCTGTTCTCTCCTCTTGGTGTGTCCATCTCTCTCTCTGTTCTATAATGAATCCCTCTGTTCTCTCCTCTTGGTGTGTCCATCTCTCTCTCTCTGTTCTATAATGAATCCCTCTGTTCTCTCCTCTTGGTGTGTCCATCTCTCTCTCTCTGTTCTATAATGAATCCCTCTGTTCTCTCCTCTTGGTGTGTCCATCTCTCTCTCTGTTCTATAATGAATCCCTCTGTTCTCTCCTCTTGGTGTGTCCATCTCTCTCTCTGTTCTATAATGAATCCCTCTGTTCTCTCCTCTTGGTGTGTCCATCTCTCTCTCTGTTCTATAATGAATCCCTCTGTTCTCTCCTCTTGGTGTGTCCATCTCTCTCTCTCTGTTCTATAATGAATCCCTCTGTTCTCTCCTCTTGGTGTGTCCATCTCTCTCTCTGTTCTATAATGAATCCCTCTGTTCTCTCCTCTTGGTGTGTCCATCTCTCTCTCTGTTCTATAATGAATCCCTCTGTTCTCTCCTCTTGGTGTGTCCATCTCTCTCTGTTCTATAATGAATCCCTCTGTTCTCTCCTCTTGGTGTGTCCATCTCTCTCTCTCTGTTCTATAATGAATCCCTCTGTTCTCTCCTCTTGGTGTGTCCATCTCTCTCTGTTCTATAATGAATCCCTCTGTTCTCTCCTCTTGGTGTGTCCATCTCTCTCTCTCTGTTCTATAATGAATCCCTCTGTTCTCTCCTCTTGGTGTGTCCATCTCTCTCTCTCTGTTCTATAATGAATCCCTCTGTTCTCTCCTCTTGGTGTGTCCATCTCTCTCTCTGTTCTATAATGAATCCCTCTGTTCTCTCCTCTTGGTGTGTCCATCTCTCTCTCTGTTCTATAATGAATCCCTCTGTTCTCTCCTCTTGGTGTGTCCATCTCTCTCTCTGTTCTATAATGAATCCCTCTGTTCTCTCCTCTTGGTGTGTCCATCTCTCTCTCTCTGTTCTATAATGAATCCCTCTGTTCTCTCCTCTTGGTGTGTCCATCTCTCTCTCTGTTCTATAATGAATCCCTCTGTTCTCTCCTCTTGGTGTGTCCATCTCTCTCTCTGTTCTATAATGAATCCCTCTGTTCTCTCCTCTTGGTGTGTCCATCTCTCTCTCTGTTCTATAATGAATCCCTCTGTTCTCTCCTCTTGGTGTGTCCATCTCTCTCTCTCTGTTCTATAATGAATCCCTCTGTTCTCTCCTCTTGGTGTGTCCATCTCTCTCTGTTCTATAATGAATCCCTCTGTTCTCTCCTCCAGGCTGTACAGAGGAGATAGAACGTCTGCGTCCCAAGTCTCCTCCCTCCAAGCTGAAGTCAGACCGTGGAGGAGGGTCATCCCGGGGGGGGCGGGGGGGTCCTAACGCCGGCCGGGGGGGGGACAGGGGCCGGGAGAGGAACAGGTCCTTTAGGGGGGACAGGGGAGGGTTCAGGGGGCGGGGGGGTCCGCACCGGGGGTTCCCACCTCGCTAGGATGGACAGACAGACGGATTATACTGGGCTCTGGTCCCGAGTGGCGCAGTGGTCTAAGGCACTGCATTGCAGTGCTAGCTGTGCCACTAGAGATCCTGGTTCGAGTCCAGGCTCTGTCGCAGCCGGCCGCAACCAGGAGACCCATGGGGCGGCGCACAATTGGTCCAGTGTCGTCCAAGGTAGGGGAGGGTTTGGCCGGCAGGGATGTGGATTCGTTTCCCACGGGGGGCCAGTATGAAAAAAATAAAAAATAAAAAAATGTATGTACTCACTAACTGTAAGTCGCTCTGGATAAGAGCGTCTGCTAAATGACTGAAATGTAAAATGAAATGTAGAGATGGTCACACGCACATTAACACTGGCTGCATTCATATTCTCTACCCTTGTCCAGAAGTGTACACTCCTTCACTTCCCCCTCATGCATTTATAATGATTGGGTTGGTGTAAGCATGGCTGGGAGGGAGTTTCCACTATGTTCCTCACACCTGTCCATTCCTTTTAAATCCATGAGGGGGGAGTGAACAAGGGCACACTTCAGGGGAAGGGTTGAAAGTAGCCACTCCCACCTCTTACACACACACACACACACACACACACACACACACACACACACACACACACACACACACACACACACACACACACACATACACACACACACAGACACACACACACACACACACACACACCTAGATGGATGGAGGGTTCTAGATGGATGGAGGGTTCTAGGTGGATGGAGGGTTCTAGGTGGATGGAGGGTTCTAGGTGGATGGAGGGTTCTAGGTGGATGGAGGGTTCTAGATGGATGGAGGGTTCTAGGTGGATGGAGGGTTCTAGGTGGATGAAGGGTTCTAGATGGATGGAGGGTTCTAGGTGGATGGAGGGTTCTAGATGGATGGAGGGTTCTAGGTGGATGGAGGGTTCTAGGTGGATGGAGGGTTCTAGATGGATGGAGGGTTCTAGGTGGATGGAGGGTTCTAGATGGATGGAGGGTTCTAGGTGGATGGAGGGTTCTAGATGGATGGAGGGTTCTAGATGGATGGAGGGTTCTAGGTGGATGGAGGGTTCTAGGTGGATGGAGGGTTCTAGGTGGATGGAGGGTTCTAGATGGATGGAGGGTTCTAGATGGATGGAGGGTTCTAGATGGGTGGATGGAGGGTTCTAGATGGGTGGATGGAGGGTTCTAGGTGGATGGAGGGTTCTAGGTGGATGGAGGGTTCTAGATGGATGGAGGGTTCTAGATGGATGGAGGGTTCTAGATGGGTGGATGGAGGGTTCTAGATGGGTGGATGGAGGGTTCTAGGTGGATGGAGGGTTCTAGATGGATGGAGGGTTCTAGATGGATGGAGGGTTCTAGATGGATGGAGGGTTCTAGATGGATGGAGGGTTCTAGATGGATGGAGGGTTCTAGATGGATGGAGGGTTCTAGATGGATGGAGGGTTCTAGATGGATGGAGGGTTCTAGATGAATGGAGGGTTCTAGATGGATGGAGGGTTCTAGATGGATGGAGGGTTCTAGATGGATGGAGGGTTCTAGGTGGATGGAGGGTTCTAGGTGGATGGAGGGTTCTAGGTGGATGGAGGGTTCTAGGTGGATGGGGGGTTCTAGATGGATGGAGGGTTCTAGATGGATGGAGGGTTCTAGGTGGATGGAGGGTTCTAGGTGGATGGAGGGTTCTAGGTGGATGGAGGGTTCTAGGTGGATGGAGGGTTCTAGATGGATGGAGGGTTCTAGATGGATGGAGGGTTCTAGGTGGATGCAGGGTTCTAGGTGGATGGAGGGTTCTAGGTGGATGGAGGGTTCTAGGTGGATGGAGGGTTCTAGGTGGATGGAGGGTTCTAGGTGGATGGAGGGTTCTAGATGGATGGAGGGTTCTAGGTGGATGGAGGGTTCTAGATGGATGGAGGGTTCTAGGTGGATGGAGGGTTCTAGGTGGATGGAGGGTTCTAGGTGGATGGAGGGTTCTAGGTGGATGGAGGGTTCTAGGTGGATGGAGGGTTCTAGGTGGATGGAGGGTTCTAGGTGGATGGAGGGTTCTAGGTGGATGGAGGGTTCTAGGTGGATGGAGGGTTCTAGATGGATGGAGGGTTCTAGGTGGATGGAGGGTTCTAGGTGGATGGAGGGTTCTAGATGGATGGAGGGTTCTAGGTGGATGGAGGGTTCTAGGTGGATGGAGGGTTCTAGGTGGATGGAGGGTTCTAGGTGGATGGAGGGTTCTAGATGGATGGAGGGTTCTAGATGGATGGAGGGTTCTAGATGGATGGAGGGTAGTCTTCTGATCCGTAGATTGATAATAAACGTGTTTTTATGAATGTCGTTGTGTTCCTTAAGTAGCCACGCCCTTCTTCTAATGAAACATCATCAGAACCATTGAGGTGTCATGATGAGAGATATGTCTGGAGTAGTTTAATCTACCAGAACATAATCAGAACCATTGAGATGTCATGATGAGAGATATGTCTGGAGTAGTTTAATCTACCAGAACATCATCAGAACCATTGAGATGTCATGATGAGAGATATGTCTGGAGTAGTTTAATCTACCAGAACATCATCAGAACCATTGAGATGTCATGATGAGAGATATGTCTGGAGTAGTTTAATCTACCAGAACATCATCAGAACCATTGAGATGTCATGATGAGAGATATGTCTGGAGTAGTTGTATCTACCAGAACATCATCAGAACCATTGAGATGTCATGATGAGAGATATGTCTGGAATAGTTTAATCTACCAGAACATCATCAGAACCATTGAGATGTCATGATGAGAGATATGTCTGGAGTAGTTTAATCTACCAGAACATAATCAGAACCATTGAGATGTCATGATGAGAGATATGTCTGGAATAGTTTAATCTACCAGAACATCATCAGAACCATTGAGATGTCATGATGAGAGATATGTCTGGAGTAGTTTAATCTACCAGAACATCATCAGAACCATTGAGATGTCATGATGAGAGATATGTCTGGAGTAGTTTAATCTACCAGAACATCATCAGAACCATTGAGATGTCATGATGAGAGATATGTCTGGAGTAGTTTAATCTACCAGAACATCATCAGAACCATTGAGATGTCATGATGAGAGATATGTCTGGAGTAGTTTAATCTACCAGAACATCATCAGAACCATTGAGATGTCATGATGAGAGATATGTCTGGAGTAGTTTAATCTACCAGAACATCATCAGAACCATTGAGATGTCATGATGAGAGATATGTCTGGAGTAGTTTAATCTACCAGAACATCATCAGAACCATTGAGATGTCATGATGAGAGATATGTCTGGAGTAGTTGTATCTACCATCCATGGACTCATGTGCTTGATCTGATTAGCTGTTGATTAAAAAGTATTTTGTTTATCCTTGTGTCTTATGAAGGGTTGGGTTGTTGATATAATATATAGAAATGGATTTCCTTGACTCCTCTCTCCTCGCCGCCTCCTCATCCAATGAGATTATCATGGTGTAGTACTGCAGGGCTGTCCAACCCTGTTCCTGGAGAGAGACCCTCCTGTTGCTCCAACCCTGTTCCTGGAGAGATACCCTCCTGTTGGTCCAACCCTGTTCCTGGAGAGATACCCTCCTGTTGGTCCAACCCTGTTCCTGGAGAGATACCCTCCTGTTGGTCCAACCCTGTTCCTGGAGAGAGACCCTCCTGTTGGTCCAACCCTGTTCCTGGAGAGAGACCCTCCTGTTGGTCCAACCCTGTTCCTGGAGAGATACCCTCCTGTTGGTCCAACCCTGTTCCTGGAGAGATACCCTCCTGTTGCTCCAACCCTGTTCCTGGAGAGAAACCCTCCTGTTGCTCCAACCCTGTTCCTGGAGAGAGACCCTCCTGTTGCTCCAACCCTATTCCCGGAGAGATACCCTCCTGTTGCTCCAACCCTGTTCCTGGAGAGAGACCCTCCTGTTGCTCCAACCCTGTTCCTGGAGAGAGACCCTCTTGCTGCTCTAACCCTGTTCCTGGAGAGAGACCCTCTTGCTGCTCTAACCCTGTTCCTGGAGAGAGACCCTCCTGTTGCTCCAACCCTGTTCCTGGAGAGAGACCCTCCTGTTGCTCCAACCCTGTTCCTGGAGAGAGACCCTCCTGTTGCTCCAACCCTGTTCCTGGAGAGAGACCCTCCTGCTGCTCCAACCCTGTTCCTGGAGAGATACCCTCCTGTTGCTCCAACCCTGTTCCTGGAGAGATACCATCCTGCTGCTCCAACCCTGTTCCCGGAGAGATACCCTCCTGTTGCTCCAACCCTATTCCCGGAGAGATACCCTCCTGCTGCTCCAACCCTGTTCCTGGAGAGATACCCTCCTGTTGCTCCAACCCTGTTCCTGGAGAGATACCCTCCTGTTGGTCCCTAGAGGATAGTAGCTCTCCAGTAACAGTGTTGGACCCTGGTGCTGTAGTAGATGGGTTGGACCAACAGGAGGGGAGCTCTCCAGTAACAGTGTTGGACCCTGGTGCTGTAGTAGATGGGTTGGACCAACAGGAGGGGAGCTCTCCAGGAACAGTGTTGGACCCTGGTGCTGTAGTAGATGGGTTGGACCAACAGGAGGGGAGCTCTCCAGGAACAGTGTTGGACCCTGGTGCTGTAGTAGATGGGTTGGACCAACAGGAGGGGAGCTCTCCAGGAACAGTGTTGGACCCTGGTGCTGTAGTAGATGGGTTGGACCAACAGGAGGGGAGCTCTCCAGGAACAGTGTTGGACCCTGGTGCTGTAGTAGATGGGTTGGACCAACAGGAGGGGAGCTCTCCAGTAACAGGGTTGGACCCTGGTGCTGTAGTAGATGGGTTGGACCAACAGGAGGGGAGCTCTCCAGGAACAGGGTTGGACCAACAGGAGGGGAGCTCTCCAGGAACAGTGTTGGACCAACAGGAGGGGAGCTCTCCAGTAACAGTGTTGGACCCTGGTGCTGTAGTAGATGGATTGGACCAACAGGAGGGGAGCTCTCCAGGAACAGTGTTGGACCCTGGTGCTGTAGTAGATGGACGCAGAGAGGAAGAGGCGAAGCGAGAGGGTTTACTGAAAATAATACCATGAAGTGAGTCAATGAGGTCAATGAGAAAGTGTCGAATTTGGTCAACAAAAAATGTAATTGCTATGTTGCTCAAATAGAAGTTCCGTAATGGTTGGGTTTTTTACGACTGCACTGAAATAAGCGACTCGTGGCATTTCGGAAACTTTGAAAAAAACAAATTCATATCCGAGTTGTCTCATTGGCTAGAATGGCCCCACCTGATCTCGCCTCCCTTCCATCTTTGAGGACATGTATTTTCATTGTTAGAGCGGTCACTCGACCATCTTGTCAATATAATAGATCATCTTTGATGTAGGTTATTGTATAAATGTCATTTAAAAAATGATATTAATCGTCAAGAGATCATCTGGTTTAATCTGTTTCTGTCTAAATCACTTTTTTCTAGATTGTCTGGTATTCTAGATCAGTTAGTTTTGTCTAGTCAAGATGTCTCTAGCTGTCTGTCTGTCTCTCTCTCTCTAGCTGGCTGTCTGCCTGTCTGTCTCTCTCTAGCTGGCTGTCTGTCTCTCTCTAGCTCACTGTCTGCCTCTCTCTCTCTCTCTCTCTAGCTGTCTGTCTGTCTCTCTCTAGCTCACTGTCTGCCTCTCTCTCTCTCTCTCTCTAGCTGTCTGTCTGTCTCTCTCTAGCTGGCTGTCTGCCTGTTTGTCTCTCCTCTAGCTAGCTGGCTGTCTGTCTCCCTCCCTAGCCTCTCTTCCTAGATTTCTCTCCTTCCCTGCCTGCTTCCTTTCCTTTCCTCCATAGCTCCTCCTCTCACGTTATCTATCCCTCCCCTCTATCTAGCTCCTCCTACCTAGCATAGCTCCTCCCCTGCAGTAAAATCCCTTACATTGCTGCCAGTTACATAACCTCCCTCTGTCTGCCTCTCGGAAACCAGGGGTGGGGGACACAAACGTGGGGGAAAATAGCTTCCAGAAAAGAGTCCCTTTCAAACTGTGGATTTCATGGCTAATTGTATTGTACCTTTATTTGAACAAGGGAGTCCCTGTTGAGACCAGGGTTTTTCACAAGGGAGCCCTACAACTTCATAAGACAAACCAAATCCAATATAAAACCAGTAAAACACAACACAAATATTCAAGAAAAACTATTACATTGTTAAAAAAAAAAAAAGGTCCCCCAATCAATATTTGAAATTGCCCGAGCGGCACCAGAACGTCCAATTGTAATGTATTTTGTAGTTGGTTCCAGCAATGAGAAGCTTTAAAGCGAAGTTTGGTGGAGACCCGAGGAACCTCAGCGGGCTCGGTATCACGTTTTTATATTTTAACAGCAAAGTGAGGTAAGTCAGAAGCTTGTGGAGTAGAGCTTTTGTGAACAGAAAGGGAATAGTGAAGTGATCTAGGGGACTTTAATGAGGACCAGACTACCTGTTGATATAGGATGCAGTGGTGACTTAAAACTGTCACCTGGGATAAAGCGAAGGGCGCTCTGGTAGACGGCATCCAAAGGTCTTAAGAGTGGTGGCTGCTGCATTCTGGTAAATGGAGTCACCATAGTCAAGAACTGGCAGGAAAGTTGACTGTGCAATCTGCTTCCTGCTATTTAGTGAGAGGCAAGATCTGTTTCTAAATAAGAATCCCACTTTAAATCTTAGCTTTTTTTAACTAGCTCATCTGTATGTTTTTTAAACATTAAATCTTTGTTAATCCAAATGTCCAGATATTTGTAGGCGGGAACCCGATCAATGGGAGAACCATTCAATGAATAAATATGTAGTTCATCTGAAACATTTGTGAGAGACCTAGAGAACAACATGTATTTAGTCTTGTCCACATTAAGTACCAGTTTTAAACCAACCAGGGCTTTCTGTAAGGTAACAAGGTCAGATTGCAACTCTAATATTGCCTGGCCAACAGTTGGGGTAATGGAATACATAAATGTCTGCATACAGATGATTATTACAGGATTTATTACATAGAGCAATATTATTTATATAAATAGTAAAGAGAACAGGTCCCAGTACCCACTGCGGTACACCTTTTGTAATATCCAGGAATTTCCTTGGCGTACACATCACCGAAAAACTGAAATGGTCCACCCACGCAGACAGTGTGGTGAAGAAGGCGCAACAGAGCCTCTTCAACCTCAGGAGGCTGAAGAAATTCGGCTTGGCGCCTAAAACCCTCACAAACTTTTACAGATGCACAATTGAGAGCATCCTGTTGGGCTGTATCACCGCCTGGTACGGCAACTGCACCGCCCGCAACCGCAGGGCTCTCCAGAGGGTGGTGCGGTCTGCCGAACGCATCACCGGGGGCAAACTACCCGCCCTCCAGGACACCTACAGCACCCGATGTCACAGGAAGGCCAAAAAGATCATCAAGGACATCAACCACCCGAGCCACTGCCTGTTCACCCCGCTATCATCCAGAAGGCGAGGTCAGAACAGGTGCATCAAAGCTGGGACCGAGAGACTGAAAAACAGCTTCTACCTCAAGGCCATCAGACTGTTAAATAGCCATCACTAGCACATTAGAGGCTGCTGCTGCCTATTGAAATTTAAATTGTTTGTCATTTAGCAGACGCTCTTATCCAGAGCGACTTACAGGAGCAATTAGGGTTAAGTGCCTTGCTCAAGGGCACATCAACAGATTTTTCACCTAGTCAGCTAGGGGATTAGAACCAGCGACCTTTCGGTTACTGGCACAACGCTCTTACCCACTAAGCTACCTGCCGCCCACTTTAAGAAATGGAACACTAATCACTTTAATAATGTTTACATATCTTGCGCTACTCATCTCATATGTATATACTGTATTCTATTCTATAATATTCTACTGTATCTTAGTCCATGCCGCTCTGTCATTGCTTGTCCGTATATGTATATATTCTTAAATTCCATTCCTTACTAGATTTGTGTGTATTGGGTATTTGTTGTGAAATTGTTAGATATTACTGCACTGTCGGAGCTAGAAGCACAAGCATTTCTCTACACCCGTTATAACATCTGCTAAACACGTGTATGTGACAAATAAAATTTGATTTGATTTGAAACTAGACTTGACAGCATCAGAAATCACGCATTTTGTCCTATCTGACAGATAATTGTCAGACCACTTGCAAGAAGCCTGATCAGGCCTATTTCAGTCAGCTTTTGAACGAGAATGTGATGTTAAACCGTGAAAAAGGCCTTGGAAATGTCTACAAATAAGGCAGCACAATTGTTTTTATGATCTAAGCAATTGAACACATCTGAAACTGCTGTCCAGATATAAAACCAGACTAGTGCACATTAAGAATAGAATGAGACTGGTGCACATTAAGAATAGAGTGAGACTGGTGCACATTAAGAATAGAATGAGACTGGTGCACATTAAGAATAGAATGAGACTGGTGCACATTAAGAATAGAGTGAGACTGGTGCACATTAAGAATAGAATGAGACTGGTGCACATTAAGAATAGAATGAGACTGGTGCACATTAAGAATAGAGTGAGACTGGTGCACATTAAGAATAGAGTGAGACTGGTGCACATTAAGAATAGAGTGAGACTGGTGCACATTAAGAATAGAATGAGACTGGTGCACATTAAGAATAGAATGAGACTGGTGCACATTAAGAATAGAGTGAGACTGGTGCACATTAAGAATAGAATGAGACTGGTGCACATTAAGAATAGAGTGAGACTGGTGCACATTAAGAATAGAATGAGACTGGTGCACATTAAGAATAGAGTGAGACTGGTGCACATTAACAATAGAATGAGACTGGTGCACATTAAGAATAGAATGAGACTGGTGCACATTAAGAATAGAGTGAGACTGGTGCACATTAACAATAGAATGAGACTGGTGCACATTAAGAATAGAGTGAGACTGGTGCACATTAAGAATAGAGTGAGACTGGTGCACATTAAGAATAGAATGAGACTGGTGCACATTAAGAATAGAATGAGACTGGTGCACATTAAGAATAGAATGAGACTGGTGCACATTAAGAATAGAATGAGACTGGTGCACATTAAGAATAGAATGAGACTGGTGCACATTAAGAATAGAATGAGACTGGTGCACATTAAGAATAGAGTGAGACTGGTGCACATTAAGAATAGAATGAGATTGGTGCACATTAAGAATAGAATGAGACTGGTGCACATTAACAATAGAATGAGACTGGTGCACATTAAGAATAGAATGAGACTGGTGCACATTAAGAATAGAATGAGACTGGTGCACATTAAGAATAGAATGAGACTGGTGCACATTAACAATAGAATGAGACTGGTGCACATTAAGAATAGAATGAGACTGGTGCACATTAACAATAGAATGAGACTGGTGCACATTAAGAATAGAATGAGACTGGTGCACATTAAGAATAGAATGAGACTGGTGCACATTAAGAATAGAATGAGACTGGTGCACATTAAGAATAGAATGAGACTGATGCACATTAAGAATAGAATGAGACTGATGCACATTAAGAATAGAATGAGACTGGCGCACATTAAGAATAGAATGAGACTGGTGCACATTAAGAATAGAGTGAGACTGGTGCACATTAACAATAGAATGAGACTGGTGCACATTAAGAATAGAGTGAGACTGGTGCACATTAACAATAGAGTGAGACTGGTGCACATTAACAATAGAATGAGACTGGTGCACATTAAGAATAGAATGAGACTGGTGCACATTAAGAATAGAATGAGACTGGTGCACATTAACAATAGAATGAGACTGGTGCACATTAAGAATAGAGTGAGACTGGTGCACATTAACAATAGAATGAGACTGGTGCACATTAAGAATAGAATGAGACTGGTGCACATTAAGAATAGAATGAGACTGGTGCACATTAAGAATAGAATGAGACTGGTGCACATTAAGAATAGAATGAGACTGGTGCACATTAACAATAGAATGAGACTGGTGCACATTAAGAATAGAGTGAGACTGGTGCACATTAAGAATAGAATGAGACTGGTGCACATTAAGAATAGAGTGAGACTGGTGCACATTAAGAATAGAATGAGACTGGTGCACATTAAGAATAGAGTGAGACTGGTGCACATTAAGAATAGAATGAGACTGGTGCACATTAAGAATAGAATGAGACTGGTGCACATTAAGAATAGAATGAGACTGGTGCACATTAAGAATAGAATGAGACTGGTGCACATTAAGAATAGAATGAGACTGGTGCACATTAAGAATAGAATGAGACTGGTGCACATTAAGAATAGAGTGAGACTGGTGCACATTAAGAATGGAGTGAGACTGGTGCACATTAAGAATAGAGTGAGACTGGTGCACATTAAGAATAGAATGAGACTGGTGCACATTAAGAATAGAGTGAGATTGGTGCACAGAAATGTGTACTGTTATTTAAAAACACATACGTTCCGTTTTCAGCGTCAACAAAACTCTCTAGCCTCTATCTTGTTAAGTGTGTTCAGGTGTGTTGGCCGCTGAAACTAGAGAATGTGTATCTGGGATCGTTCTCTACAGTCTGAAACTAGAGAATGTGTATCTGGGATCGTTCTCGACAGTCTGAAACTAGAGAATGTGTAACTGGGATCGTTCTCTACAGTCTGAAACTAGAGAATGTGTATCTGGGATCGTTCTCTACAGTCTGAAACTAGAGAATGTGTATCTGGGATCGTTCTATACAGTCTGAAACTAGAGAATGTGTATCTGGGATCGTTCTATAGAGTCTGAAACTAGAGAATGTGTATCTGGGATCGTTCTATACAGTCTGAAAGTAAAGAATGTGTATCTGGGATCGTTCTCTACAGTCTGTTTCAAGGGGAATAAAGGACTCCCTCTACTGGAATGTTCCAGAAATTCGCTTGATTCTCACCATTCTCAGATACACAGTTCAAGAAGTATGTTGACTTTGCTTTTCTAACCAGAGATAAACATTTATTTCCCAAATGTCTGAAGGACTGCCAGACAGATCTAATATCAGTCAGTCTAGCCATCTGCCAGACAGATGTAATATCAGTCAGTCTGGCCATCTGCCAGTCAGATGTAATATCAGTCAGTCTAGCCATCTGCCAGACAGATGTAATATCAGTCAGTCTAGCCATCTGCCAGACAGATGTAGTATCAGTCAGTCTAGCCATCTGCCAGTCAGATGTAATATCAGTCAGTCTAGCCATCTGCCAGACAGATATAATATCAGTCAGTCCAGCCATCTGCCAGTCAGATGTAATATCAGTCAGTCTGGCCATCTGCCAGTCAGATGTAATATCAGTCAGTCATGCGTTAACCAAGGGTTCGATCTATTCTTTATTCAAGGTTTTTTTAAGACCTCTTTTTTTAAAGTGTTAAACAGAGAAGTAAAACAATTTAGGGCCTGATCCGAGTCGGAGATAGATGACACAATCCCCCAGTCACTCAACCCCAGATCAGACATGAAATGTTGCTCATTAAAACTCCCCAGATGTCTTTGTAATAATGTGTGGTGGGGGATAAATTAATGAAGGTAAAGGCAGTCATTCTGCTCCTAGATGATGCATGGATGAACTACATTTACATTTGCATTTACATTTACGTCATTTAGCAGATGCTCTTATCCAGAGCGACTTACAAATTGGTGGATTCACCCTATAACTAGTGGGATAACCACTTAACATTTATTTTTATTTATTTTTTTAAAGAGGGGGGGTAGAAGGATTACTTTATCCTAACTACACATTGACACGGGTTTAAAATAATACTCAGTAGTCGCCAAAGTTCCGGAGCGTGTCTTTTAAGATGAACTTTGCTCACAAATATCATCTGTATTCGTATTTTATTATTGCTTCAATTAAAAACACATTTGAAATAAGATTAACTTCACATGAGAGAGGCTTTGGCTCTCCTTGGCTGGGTGGATTGGACCAGCTTGAGGCAGCATGTATTACCTTGGCTGGGTGGATTGAACCAGCTTGAGGCAGCATGTATTACCTTGGCTGGGTGGATTGCACCAGCTTGAGGCAGCATGTATTACCTTGGCTGGGTGGATTGCACCAGCTTGAGGCAGCATGTATTACCTTGGCTGGGTGGATTGCACCAGCTTGAGGCAGCATGTATTACCTTGGCTGGGTGGATTGCACCAGCTTGAGGCAGCATGTATTACCTTGGCTGGGTGGATTGCACCAGCTTGAGGCAGCATGTATTACCTTGGCTGGGTGGATTGCACCAGTTTGAGGCAGCATGTATTACCTTGGCTGGGTGGATTGCACCAGCTTGAGGCAGCATGTATTACCTTGGCTGGGTGGATTGCACCAGCTTGAGGCAGCATTAAGCTGTGAATGCAGTGGTTTAAACTCCCACATTCAAAGTCCCTGAAGAAATACGGCGGTGCATTGGAATTGGGCTTGATGACAACGAATATGGATCTGACCTCTTCCTCGATCAGAGGTCTATGTTCTACGACGAATATGGATCTGACCTCTTCCTCGATCAGAGGTCTATGTTCTACGACGAATATGGATCTGACCTCTTCCTCGATCAGAGGTCTATGTTCTACGACGAATATGGATCTGACCTCTTCCTTGATCAGAGGTCTATGTTCTACGACGAATATGGACCTGACCTCTTCCTCCATCAGAGGTCTATGTTCTACGACGAATATGGATCTGACCTCTTCCTCGATCAGAGGTCTGTGTTTCCTACAGAACTCACTGCAGATGTTGGATCTTACACAGATCGTTCATCCCGAACAGGACTTCTCTCTGAAACAAACTTCAATACATACAGTATCTCACAAAAGTGAGTACACACCCCCCTTCACATTTTTTGGGAAAATATTTGAGTATATCTTTGTCATGTGACAACGCTGAAGAAATGTCACTTTGCTACAATGTAAAGTAGTGAGTGGACAGCTTGTATAACAGTATACATTTGCTGTCCCCCCTTCAAAATAACTCAACACACAGCCATTAATGTCTAAACCGCTGGCAACAAAAGTGAGTACACAAGTGAATATTTACAAAAATGTGAAGGGGTGTACTCACTTTTATGAGATACGGTATTCAGCTTACATTAGGTCTACAGAACAGTAGCCTTTGTTGGGGCTATTCATTTGAACCCCCCTTTTTACTAAAAAGCAAAAAAACCATGAAGCAGTGCGTTTGGATTGACATATTAGTGAGAAGGCTAACATGCTGTTTGCTGAGTCGCATCCGATAACTACTGTGTAGAAGCTTTTAATTTTGACAGAAAGACAGACGATACAACGCGTTAATTCTTCGCGTACTTGATCTGATTACATGTTGATTTTTTAAAAGTATTTTCTTTTCTCCACGCGTCTCGTCTTGGTGTCATTTAAATGTTGATGGTTGTTCTATCCAGTCTCTAGTGTTTCACAGTGGTTCCCAACTCCGGTCCTCCAGTACTCCCAAACAGTTTCTGTTGAAGCCCCAGACAAACCCCTCATTCAACTTGTCAAGGGTGGGGGGGGGGGGGGTTGATGATTAGTTGACAAGTAGAACCAGGTGTGCTTTTTCAGGGCCAAAACAGAAATGTGTACCGTTATTTTTAAAAAACACAA
Source organism: Coregonus clupeaformis (assembly GCF_020615455.1). NCBI lineage: Eukaryota > Metazoa > Chordata > Actinopteri > Salmoniformes > Salmonidae > Coregonus > Coregonus clupeaformis. The sequence goes on from NW_025533625.1 coordinate 145,720, forward strand.
TACGTTCCGTTTTCAGCGTCAACAAAACTCTCCCTAGCCTCCATCTTTGTTAAGTGTGTTCAGGTGTGTTGGCCGCGCCCACTAATTGGCCACGCCTGAGCTTTAACGAGTGCTTGTTTAGTTTGAAATGGGGTCTGTTTTGAATCGACTAAAATTAACAGCTTTGTATGAGTAAAAAAAAAAAAACATGGCACGCTAGCTCCATCTTGGTGGCGCAGTGGAGTCATTCCATGAATAGAAAGCAGGAGATCGTAGATTCCAATCTCACTGATGCCATGCCACAATAGAAAAAGAAATACATGTGTTTTGCCTGATTAATGCCTGAACAAATTAATCTCCATGTGTCCTATCTGTGCTTGGAGTTCAAAACAGTTAAACCAAGCTAGCAGTGTTATTGACATTATTATTGTTATTGACATTATTATTGTTATTGACATTATTATTGTTATTGACAGTGTTATTGAAACATGTTCTCAGAACGTTATTTAATTACCTTCAAATAACCTGTAATTTCCGTTCTCAGGACGTTAATAAAGAAACCTCCCAGGAAAACTTTCAGGGAACTATAGAAAAACGTTCTCAGAACCTCTCTGCAATCTAAAAATTAACTTTCCCAGAACAGGTGAAGTTTTTCACTTCTGTTCTCAGAACGTTTGAAAAAAAAAAAAAAAAGTTCAGTTTTAACGATCAGGAAAACTTATGGCTTCATTCCCAGAATTTCCCATTCCCAGAATTCCCATTCCTTCCAGTTCTCTGCTGCCAATGACTGGAACGAATTGCAAAAATCTCTGAAGCTGGAGACTCTTATCTCCCTCAATAACTTTAAGCATCAGTTGTCAGAGCACCTTACCAATCACTGCACCTGTACACAGCCCATCTGAAATTAGCCCACCCAACTACCTCATCCCTATATTGTTATTTATTTTGCTCTTTTGCACCCCAGTATCTCTATTTGCACATAATCTCTTGCACATCTAGCATTCCAGTGTTAATACTAATTGTAATTATTTTGCACTATGGCCTATTTATTGCCTTACCTCCATAACTTGCTACATTTGCACACACTGTATATATATTTTCTGTTGTATTTTTGACTTTATGTTTTTTACCCCATATGTAACTCTGTGTTGTTTTTATCGCACTGCTTTGCTTTATCTTGGCCAGGTCGCAGTTGTAAATGAGAACTTGTTCTCAACTGGCTTACCTGGTTAAATAAAGGTGAAATAATTATTATTTTTTTAAATCAATGGGAAACCAAAAACATACGTTCCCACAACTTCCAAGGAACCAAATGTGCTCCCTGGGAATGTTCCTGCATTCACAGTAAGTGTTGAAGATCAGAAATAACCTTTAAATGTCAAGCGACTGACTCCTGGCCTCTATATTTATGGCCTCTATATGTATGGCCTCTATGTATGGCCTCTATGTATGGCCTCTATGTATGGCCTCTATACAGTGGGGGAAAAAAGTATTTAGTCAGCCACTAATTGTGCAAGTTCTCCCACTTAAAAAGATGAGAGAGGCCTGTAATTGTCATCATAGGTACCGTCAACTATGACAGACAAATTGAGATTTTTTTTTCCAGAATATCACATTGTAGGATTTTTAATGAATTTATTTGCAAATTATGGTGGAAAATAAGTATTTGGTCACCTACAAACAAGCAAGATTTCTGGCTCTCACAGACCTGTAACTTCTTCTTTAAGAGGCTCCTCTGTCCTCCACTTGTTACCTGTATTAATGGCACCTGTTTGAACTTGTTATCAGTATAAAAGACACCTGTCCACAACCTCAAACAGTCACACTCCAAACTCCACTATGGCCAAGACCAAAGAGCTGTCAAAGGACACCAGAAACAAAATTGTAGACCTGCACCAGGCTGGGAAGACTGAATCTGCAATAGGTAAGCAGCTTGGTTTGAAGAAATCAACTGTGGGAGCAATTATTAGGAAATGGAAGACGTACAAGACCACTGATAATCTCCCTCGATCTGGGGCTCCACGCAAGATCTCACCCCGTGGGGTCAAAATGATCACAAGAACGGTGAGCAAAAATCCCAGAACCACACGGGGGGACCTAGTGAATGACCTGCAGAGAGCTGGGACCAAAGTAACAAAGCCTACCATCAGTAACACACTACGCCGCCAGGGACTCAAATCCTGCAGTGCCAGACGTGTCCCCCTGCTTAAGCCAGTACATGTCCAGGCCCATATGAAGTTTGCTAGAGTGCATTTGGATGATCTAGAAGAGGATTGGGAGAATGTCATATGGTCAGATGAAACCAAAATAGAACTCTTTGGTAAAAACTCAACTTGTCGTGTTTGGAGGACAAAGAATGCTGAGTTGCATCCAAAGAACACCATACCTACTGTGAAGCATGGGGGTGGAAACATCATGCTTGAGGCTGTTTTTCTGCAAAGGGACCAGGACGACTGATCCGTGTAAAGGAAAGAATGAATGGGGCCATGTATCGTGAGATTTTGAGTGAAAACCTCCTTCCATCAGCAAGGGCATTGAAGATGAAACGTGGCTGGGTCTTTCAGCATGACAATGATCCCAAACACACCGCCCGGGCAACGAAGGAGTGGCTTCGTAAGAAGCATTTCAAGGTCCTGGAGTGGCCTAGCCAGTCTCCAGATCTCAACCCCATAGAATATCTTTGGAGGGAGTTGAAAGTCCGTGTTGCCCAGTGACAGCCCCAAAACATCACTGCTCTAGAGGAGATCTGCATGGAGGAATGGGCCAAAATACCAGCAACAGTGTGTGAAAACCTTGTGAAGACTTACAGAAAACGTTTGACCTGTGTCATTGCCAACAAAGGGTATATAACAAAGTATTGAGAAACTTTTGTTATTGACCAAATACTTATTTTCCACCATAATTTGCAAATAAATTCATTAAAAATCCTACAATGTGATTTTCTTGATTTTTTTTCTCATTTTGTCTGTCATAGTTGATGTGTACCTATGATGAAAATTACAGGCCTCTCTCATCTTTTTAAGTGGGAGAACTTGCACAATTGGTGGCTGACTAAATACTTTTTTCCCCCACTGTATTTCACAGTGGTTCCCAACTCCGGTCCTCCAGTACTCCCAAACAGTTTCTGTTGAAGCCCCAGACAAACCCCTCATTCAACTTGTCAAGGGTGGTTGATGATTAGTTGACAAGTAGAACCAGGTGTGCTTTTTCAGGGCCAAAACAGAAATGTGTACCGTTATTTAAAAAACACAATACGTTCCGTTTTCAGCGTCAACAAAACTCTCCCTAGCCTCCATCTTTGTTATGTGTGTTCAGGTGTGTTGGCCGCGCCCACTAATTGGCCACGCCTGAGCTTTAACGAGTGCTTGTTTAGTTTGAAATGGGGTCTGTTTTGAATCGACTAAAATTAACAGCTTTGTATGAGTCTTAAAAAAAACATGGCACGCTAGCTCCATCTTGGTGGCGCAGTGGAGTAATGCCATGAATAGAAAGCAGGAGATCGTAGATTCCAATCTCACTGATGCCATGCCACAATAGGAAAAAAATACATGTGTTTTGCCTGATTAATGCCTGAGCAAATTAATCTCCATGTGTCCGATCTGTGCTTGGAGTTCAAAACAGTTAACCTAAGCTAGCAGTGTTATTGACATTATTATTGTTATTGACATTATTGTTATTGACATTATTATTGTTATTGACATTATTATTGTTATTAACAGTGTTATTGAAACATGTTCTCAGAACGTTATTTAATTACCTTCAAATAACCTGTAATTTCCGTTCTCAGGACGTTAATAAAAAAAACTCCCAGGAAAACTTTCAGGGAACTATAGAAAAACGTTCTCAGAACCTCTCTGCAATCTAAAAATTAACTTTCCCAGAACAGGTGGTCTTTCACTTCTGTTCTCAGAACGTTTAAAAAAAAAAAAAAAAAAGTTCAGTTTTAACGATCAGGAAAACTTATGGCTTCATTCCCAGAATCAATGGGAAACCAAAAAACATACGTTCCCACAACTTCCAAGGAACCAAATGTGCTCCCTGGGAATGTTCCTGCATTCACAGTAAGTGTTGAAGATCAGAAATAACCTTTAAATGTCAAGCGACTGACTCCTGGCCTCTATATGTATGGCCTATATGTATGGCCTCTATGTATGGCCTCTATGTATGGCCTCTATGTATGGCCTCTATATGTATGGCCTCTATGTATGGCCTCTATATGTATGGCCTCTATATGTATGGCCTCTATGTATGGCCTCTATGTATGGCCTCTATGTATGGCCTATATGTATGGCCTCTATGTATGGCCTCTATGTATGGCCTATATGTATGGCCTCTATGTATGGCCTATATGTATGGCCTCTATGTATGGCCTATATGTATGGCCTCTATGTATGGCCTCTATGTATGGCCTATATGTATGGCCTATATGTATGGCCTATATGTATGGCCTCTATGTATGGCCTCTATGTATGGCCTCTATGTATGGCCTATATGTATGGCCTATATGTATGGCCTCTATGTATGGCCTCTATGTATGGCCTCTATGTATGGCCTCTATGTATGGCCTATATGTATGGCCTATATGTATGGCCTCTATGTATGGCCTCTATGTATGGCCTATATGTATGGCCTCTATGTATGGCCTCTATGTATGGCCTCTATGTATGGCCTCTATGTATGGCCTCTATGTATGGCCTATATGTATGGCCTCTATGTATGGCCTCTATGTATGGCCTCTATGTATGGCCTCTATATGTATGGCCTCTATGTATGGCCTCTATGTATGGCCTCTATGTATGGCCTCTATGTATGGCCTACATGTATGGCCTCTATGTATGGCCTATATGTATGGCCTCTATATGTATGGCCTCTATGTATGGACTCTATGTATGGCCTCTATGTATGGCCTCTATGTATGGCCTATATGTATGGCCTATATGTATGGCCTCTATGTATGGCCTCTATGTATGGCCTCTATGTATGGCCTCTATGTATGGCCTCTATGTATGGCCTCTATGTATGGCCTCTATATGTATGGCCTCTATGTATGGCCTCTATATGTATGGCCTCTATATGTATGGCCTCTATATGTATGGCCTCTATATGTATGGCCTCTATGTATGGCCTCTATGTATGGCCTATATGTATGGCCTATATGTATGGCCTCTATGTATGGCCTCTATGTATGGCCTCTATGTATGGCCTCTATGTATGGCCTATATGTATGGCCTCTATGTATGGCCTCTATGTATGGCCTCTATGTATGGCCTCTATGTATGGCCTCTATGTATGGCCTCTATGTATGGCCTCTATGTATGGCCTCTATGTATGGCCTCTATGTATGGCCTCTATGTATGGTCTCTATATGTATGGCCTCTATATGTATGGCCTCTATGTGTATGGCCTCTATGTGTGTTCTCTATGTGTGGCCTCTATGTGTGGCCTCTATGTGTGGCCTCTATGTATGGCCTCTATATGTATGGCCTCTATATGTATGGCCTCTATGTATGGCCTCTATGTATGGCCTCTATGTATGGCCTCTATATGTATGGCCTCTATGTATGGCCTCTATATGTATGGCCTATATGTATGGCCTCTATATGTATGGCCTCTATCTAGACTAGGACAACTGGACGTGATTACAGCGCCTTCGGAAAGTATTCAGACCCCTTCCCCTTTCCCACATTTTGTTACATTACAGCCTTATTCTAAAATTGATACAATTTATATTTTTTCCTCGTCAATCTACACACAATACCCCATAATGACCCAATACCCCATAATGACAAAGTGAAAAAATGTTTTTAGAAATGTTTGCAAATGGATAAAAAAAAAAAAACGGATACCTTATTTACATAGGTATTCAGACCCTTTGCAATGAGACTCGAAAAATTGAGCTCCGTTGCATCCTGTTTCCATTGATCATCCTTGAGATGTTTCTACAACTTGATTGGAGTCCACCTGTGGTAAATTCAATTGATTGGACATGATTTGGAAAGGCACACACCTGTCTATATAAGGTCTCAGAGTTGATAGTGCATGTCAGAGCAAAAACCAAGCCATGAGGTTGAAGGAATTGTCCGCAGAGCTCCGAGACAGGATTGTGTCGAGGCACAGATCTGGGGAAGGGTACCAAAAAACCTTGGTCAGGGAGGTGACCAAGAACCCGATTGTTACTCTGACAGAGCTCCAGAGTTCCTCTGTGGAGATGGGAGAACCTTCCAGAAGGACAACCATCTCTGCAGCACTCCACCAATCAGCCCTTGATGGTAGAGTGGTCAGACGGAAGCCACTCCTCAGTAAAAGGCACATGACAGCCCGCTTGGAGTTTGCCAAAAGGCACCTAAAGGACTCTCAGACCATGAGAAACAAGATTCTCTGGTCTGATGAAACCAAGATTGAACTCTTTGTCCTGAATGCCAAGCGTCACGTCTGGAGGAAACCTGGCACCATCCCTACGGTGAAGCATGGTGGTGGCAGCATCATGCTGTGGGGATGTTTTTCAGCGACAGGGACTGGGAGACTAGTCAGGATCGAGAGAAAGATGAACGGAGCAAAGTACAGAGAGATCCTTGATGAAAACCTGCTCCAGAGCGCTCAGGACCTCAGACTGGGGCGAAGGTTCACCTTCCAACAAGACAACGACCCTAAGCATACAGCCAAGACAACGCAGGAGTGGCTTCGGGACAAGTCTCTGAATGTCCTTGAGTGGCCCAGCCAGAGCCCAGACTTGAACCCGATCGAACATCTATGGAGAGACCTGAAAATCGCTGTGCAGCGACGCTCCCCATCCAACCTGACAGAGCTTGAGAGGATCTGCAGAGAAGAATGGGAGAAACTCCCCAAATACAGGTGTGCCAAGCTTGTAGCGTCATACCCAAGAAGACTCTAGGCTGTAATCGCTGCCAAAGGTGCTTCAACAAAGTACTGAGTAAAGGGTCTGAATACTAAATGTGAATCATTCCGTTTTAATTTGTTTAAAAAACAGTTTTTGCTTCGTCATTACGGGGTATTGGGTGTAGATTGATGAGGGGGGAAAAACTATTTAATCAATTTTAGAATAAGGCTGGAATGTATGAAGAGAAAGTCAAGGGGTCTGAATACTTTTCAGAATGCACTGCGGCTGTAAAAGAAGACACACCATATTTATATTTTGGTAAAATGCTTTTATTTATCTAGTTAACCACTATAAATACAACAAGCTGAAAAAATACACCAGCGTAGAAAACTGTCCCAGGTCTAAAGGAGAGTTTGGCAATAAGGCACACTAAGGAACGTTTACAGTGGTATTATTCATATTATTATTATTATTATCTCTTTAATAGGCACGTGTTGTTCTGTTAGAGATGTTAGACGACACTTCGGGGGGGGGTGTCGTCGGTAGAGGTCAGTTTCTCTCAGCTCTATTCATTCTGAATGGCTCCGTAGACCTCCATATTAAAGAGACTGATATCTCTGTCCTCCCCACTACACAACACCCAGCACAAAACAAACAAATTGTACATTACATTTTATATGTTAACATAATACACTAAATTACATGGCAAATTTGAATGTTCAAACTATTTTTGAAAAAAAACAACTACATTTTAAAATATATTTTAGTTTTATCTCTAAACTAGGTCTATAGGAAAGAAACCGTGTTTACTCTTGGAATATATTATAGCATTTCTTCTGACTTCATACACAACACACGTAATGCATATATTAAATATATCCTGACTTCTTGTCACCATAAAACAATGCAATAAAAGTTACTCATCAGTATTTAAAGAAATTCCAGTTTTCTTGACAGAGAAGCCCTTTACAGGCCAGCCCAAGAGAGAAACAAACGAGGAGAGGAGAGGAGAGGAGAGGAGAGGATAGCTCTTTACAGGCCAGCCAGAGAGAAGAGACAGAGAGAGAGAGGAAGAGAGGAGAGAGAGAGAGAGAGGGAGAGAGAGAAAGAGAGAGAGAGGAGGAGAGGAGAGAGAGAGGGAGGAGAGAGGGAAAGAGAGAGAGAGGAGGAGAGGAGAGGAGAGCTCTTTACAGGCCAGCCAGAGACAGAGAGACCGTTGAGCCTGATATTCCAAAATACTGTTGAATCCATTTCAATCCCAACTGCCTATCTCCTTCAAGTTCACCAGCATCAACACAACTAACACCCCCACTACAAAAAAAAACTACAAAAAAAGAAACCAAAAAGACTTCAATAGAGAAATAGAGAGTGATACAGGGAGGGCAACATTTAGTCTCAGCTTCTCTCTCTTCTCTCCCACAAACAAACATTGGTCAGACTATTGGTGTAGCAGCTTTAGATGTGTTTCCACACAGATCTGGAGGGTGATGTGAGTTAGTTACCAGCAGGTCAGGTCAGGTCTTACAGGAGTTACACCTATAGGGGGCACTGTAGGGTCAGCGAGAACCTGTGTGTGTGTGTGTGTGTGTGTGTGTGTGTGTGTGTGTGTGTGTGTGTGTGTGTGTGTGTGTGTGTGTGTGTGTGTGTGTGTGTGTGTGTGTGTGTGTGTGTGTGTGTGTGTGTGTGTGTGTGTGTGTGTGTGTGTGTGTGTGTGTGTGTGTGTGTGTGTGTGTGTGTGTGTGTGTGTGTCTCTAAGGCTTAGTTCCAGTTGTCAAGTTAGTTTTCAATAGAATTCTATTCCTCTTCACGAAACTCTTAAGGGCCCCGGTGGGCTGAGTTTCTACCAAGCTAAAATATGGAAATGTTTTAAGATGGTCATACCAAGGATCAATTAGCTATTTGATTTTGAATTTTAGGATAAAAAAAATATATATACAAAAATGATTAGCCCATAGAAACACATTGAATAACATATTCATACATGTCAGAGTCCAGAGGAAGTACTGTATGTGTTGAAGTCTCTGTCCTCTATCTGAAGCTCAGAAATGTTTTTTTTTTTTTATATATATTTTTTTTAAATAATCAACCCAATTTTTTTTTACACTAAAGTACCTCCATAAAGGTTTTAAACTGGTACCTCCTAGTCTTGTGAGGCTTGTGGGCATCCTAGAGCAGCTAAGTATGTGTTCGCGTTCGGCAATTTTCGATGGTCATATTAGCGTGTAGCCACAGACAGAAGTTGGCAGATCGGCTTCAGATTTACCGACTTCAGAAGAGTCCCCCCCCGTGACGCTCGTGTCTGTGAGTCTCATCTCTCCGCAGAGGAGTCATATTAGGTTTTGGAGGCCCCAAACCGTTAAGGACTCTACAGAAATATTTGCGAGAAGACCGATTTTCGGGATGTTTTCTGATGGCCGCGACAGGGCAGATGCGGTGGATTGAGACGAACAGCAAAAAGACACCAGATATAACTTAAACTGACAGATTTTTTAAGGATTTTTGTATTATGTTAATTATTTTCAGCGGGGGGACGTGGACTCTTAGTTACCTTCTAAACTGGGGTTGTTTCATGTTTGCTACATGCAAACAGATGGCAATGCTGTAAAACACAGCAAAACGCTGAATGTATAAAATACATCCCCGCACTTCATATCTGTTACGGGAAATCTGTTGCCTTTATAAATGAGCGAGAGAGAGAGAGAGAGAGAATACTAGGTTTGTGTTCAGTTGGTATGAAACCAAGGAGATCCAGCCCAGAGAGATATAGGCAGGGATTCCATCTGATCGCGGGTTGTCGACGATGCTGCTCAATTGGAAATTACCTTTTAAATGTTAAGGGGGCTATAGCACGGTTTGGGATTTAATCCCGGTCACAGTCTCTGATCCAACATCCAGACTAGCTGAGAATGAAGCAGTCTATTGGGGCATGTAGTATAGTGTGGGTAGTAAAAGGCTCTGCAGTCGAGCTCAGAGAGACATATCTCTAGTAGAAAGGCACTGCAGTCGAGCTCAGAGATCTTAAGACCTGGTAGCGGAAAGGCACAATAGTCGAACTCAGAGAGACAGATCTCTAGTAGAAAGGCACTGCAGTCGAGCTCAGAGATCTTAAGACCTGGTAGCGGAAAGGCACAATAGTCGAACTCAGAGAGACAGATCTCTAGTAGAAAGGCACTACAGTCGAGCTCAGAGATGAGGCTTACAGTGGTTTTGAAGCCCAGCTGAGTGTGACGCTGCTAGCTTAGCATAACGCTGCTAGCTTAGCATAACGCTAACAGTGTGTTTCGGTAAGCTTTAGCATGTGCCAGTAGAGCGTTTCAGTTAGCTTAGCATAACGCGGACATAACTTTTGTTAGCTTAGCGAATGCTAGTAATGTGTTTTAAGGTTAGCTTAGCGTACGTAGCGTATGCAAACGCTGGAGAGCGTCGAGTCTAGCTCGTTTCAGCCTAGGGGAGGAGTCAAAAATAATAAAACGCCTCCGTCCATATTTGTTCACCTTATAAGAATCAAGCAATTTACAAACAATTTAGAATAAAGAAAAGAACAACAACATTATCAAATAAAAACGGTTCAGTCTTAGTCTGCTGGAGGAGACAGTGAAGTGACGGTCATGTTCCAGAACACAAGTACAACAAACAAACACATCTAAAAATGCCCATAAAACTACACGTTTTAAATGATACCCAGTATTACAGTATCTGAAAGCTAATATATAGATACCCCCCAACAACACCCAACAACAAGCAAACTCATCTATGAAGCTAACAGCAAACAGCACGGACGGATTCATGAAAACAACTTAAAATACAAACTCTTTTAATAAATTCAAAAAACAAAACGTCTTCAGTAGTTTCTGTCGTATTATTTTTTTTTTTTGTAATTTCATTTTGTATTTTGTTATATTTTTGTTTAAAGTGTTTTACTAAAGTTAAAAAAAAAAAAAAAAAAGTAAAATCTCTTTATTTTCTACTTCAGAGAACAAACAACAGAAACATTAAATATTCGGTTTCACCACTTCCATAAATACTGAAGTGGACCTTCAATGTTCTTGTTGCCCGGGCAACAGGGAGGAGAGAGGATGGGGTCAGGTGACAGGTCAGGTGACAGGGTGATGAAGTGATGTCAGAGGGGGGAGGGGTATAGCTAAAGGTCTGGTCTTGGCTTGGACTGGTCTTCTCCTTTCAGTGGGTCTTATACGTTCTCCTACACAGTCTGCTACACAGTCAGTGGTTCTGATGGGGGGTGGATGTTCAAATGTAACCCTACTGCTGCTCTCAGTCTATATCTATAGTGAGACACTGTATCTACAGTATATACTGTATGTACTCAAATCCTCCCTCCTGGAGGTCCGGAGTACTTCTGCTTTTGTTGTTCTACCTGATCATTAAATGGTACCCACCTGGTGTCCCAGGTCTAAACAGGGGGGCCTGATCATTAATGGTACCCACCTGGTGTCCCAGGTCTAAACAGGGGGCCTGATCATTAATGGTACCCACCTGGTGTCCCAGGTCTAAACAGGGGGGCCTGATCATTAATGGTACCCACCTGGTGTCCCAGGTCTAAACAGGGGGGCCTGATCATTAAATGGTACCCACCTGGTGTCCCAGGTCTAAACAGGGGGGCCTGATCATTAATGGTACCCACCTGGTGTCCCAGGTCTAAACAGGGGGCCTGATCATTAATGGTACCCACCTGGTGTCCCAGGTCTAAACAGGGCCTGATCATTAAATGGTCCCCACCTGGTGTCCCAGGTCTAAACAGGGGGGCCTGATCATTAATGGTACCCACCTGGTGTCCCAGGTCTAAACAGGGGGGCCTGATCATTAATGGTACCCACCTGGTGTCCCAGGTCTAAACATGGGGGGCCTGATCATTAATGGTACCCACCTGGTGTCCCAGGTCTAAACAGGGGGGCCTGATCATTAATGGTACCCACCTGGTGTCCCAGGTCTAAACAGGGGGGGCC